>NC_053118.1:10752406-11029805 GCF_010015445.1 Perca fluviatilis | reverse complement strand
TATATCCACCATCGATACCATAATTGATAATTCCAACATACCATAATTCATGGCTCCTGACACTTCGACATAATTAACGGTCTTTGTCGATAATTTATAATTCATGGTTTTGATCCTTTTACAAAATCGACCTATAATTCATCTTTTGACACTTTTCGATACCATAATTTTGGTCACTTTTTTTAACTATACCTTATGGTCTTTTGACACCTTGACACACCATACTATGACCTTTGACACTTTCAATCATTATTGGTTTTATCACTTTATGACGATACATATTCGGTCTTTATCACTTTATTGACCTTTACCATGGCTTTTTGACACTTTTCGACATTATCTATACTATCTTTGATTTTGATAATTTAATTTGGTGTTGCATCCTTTCGAGCACTATACGGACGATCCTGTATTTAACGATTCTTTTGACACAACATAACCATACTTCATGGCCTGGATACCATACTCATTTGCTTTTATCCTTGTTTTTTTTAAAATACCATACTATGATCCTTTGATAACTATAATTATTTTATCACTTTGATACCTTTATAATTTGGCCTTTTGACGACTTTGTTGACACGACACTATGGTCTTTGACACTTCTTTTTTGACATATCGCACGGTGCATCTTTGACAATTCTTTTGACATACCTTATAATTATGGTCTTTGATCATACCTATACCTATGTAATTTGACACTTTATTTGATTACACCATACCACGGTTTTTTATCCTGTTTTACAAAAAAATACCATATCTATGGTTCTTTATCACTTTTTTTCTCTATACTATGAGGACCCTTGACATATTATACCATCCCTTCGATACTATATTTTAGGTTTTGATCACTTTCATACCTATTTTTCATACTTTGACATATTCTACTATGGTTTTGACGAGCCTTGATAATTATGGTCTTGATAACTCTTTTTTTCTACCCTAACTATGGTCTTTATCCCTTTTTTCTACTTAATATGGTCTTTGACACTTTTTCCCTACTTATACTTATGGTTCCTTTTTCCTCATACCTATACCATGGTCTTATAGTTTTCCATACTATACCACTTTGCACTTTTACACCTTAGGTTTTAATCCCTACATACTTTCTTTCCTTTTTCAACACCACATGCCTTTATCACTTTTTTCACTATACTCATGGTCTTTACACTTTCAAAACTTACGTATCCTGTCAAATACTATACCTATGGTTTACTTTTTCTACATACCATACTATGCCTTTATCACTTTTTCATACTCATACCATGGTTTTATCCCTTTTCATAACTATACTTGTATTTCTTTCATCCTTCACATACCCTATACTATGGCTTTATCACTTTTTACACCATACTATGGTCTTTTCTCCCTTTTTACTACTATACTATGGCCTTTTACACTCTACCATACCCGGTTTTTTTTGACACTTCTAAATACAGTTTACCTTTTTCTCATACCTACCTATGGTTTTTATCCCTTTTTAACATACTATGTGACCACTTTTTCGACATACTAATATGCGACACTTTTTGTCAACATACTTCATAATGACGTGATCACTTTCTGTCAACATACCTTATACCATGATTTTGCCTAACATACTTATACTTGCGACTTTAATCACCTTTTTCAACATACACCAGTCATCAAGACCCTTTTCCACTATATATACACTACTTTTATCTTTCTGTTGCTATACCTTTCTGGTAAGCTAGAAAGACCCCACCACTTAGCAACGTAACTTACCATTCTTTTGACAGTGCTGATCTGCCCACAGTTCAAGCAGCTTCACTTCTCTCCAGTTTTTTACATACCATACATAAGACTTTCTATCACTTCTTCTTCAACATACTTATACCATTACTTTATCACTTTTTTCGATACTACTGGTCTTTTATCCTTTTTCACATACTCATACCCTATGGTTTTATCACTTTTTCGACATACCATACTATGGGCTTTGCACTTTTTCCACATACCATACCATATCACTTTCACCTTATACTTCATGGTTTTTATCCTTTTTCACATACTATACTATGGTCTTTTATCCCTTTTTCAATACTCATACTATGGCTTTTATCACTCTTTTTTCAACATACTATACCTATGGCCTTTTATCTCTTCACATACTATACCATGGTTTATCACTTTTTTCACATACCATACTACCGGTTTTATCCTGTTTTTACAAAATACCATACTCATGGTCTTTACATTTTTCGACATACTTATAATTGCGCCTTTTATCACTTTTCAATATACCAGCTTTGACACACCTTGTTTGACACCCCCCACCATACCATGGATTTTATCACATACCATACTTATGGTCTTTGACACTCTTTTGACATACTTATACTATGGTCTTTTATCACTTTTTTTTAAATTATACTATGCTTCTTTCAACATACCATACCTATCTCTTATCACCTTATGACATACTATACCACTGTTTTATCCTGTTTTACAAAAACATACTTGCCTTTGATCACTTTTCGACACTATAACTATGTCCTTTATCCTTGACATACATACCATGGCCTTTACCACTCCATACCTTGGCCTTTCATACCAACTCAATACCAACTGTCTCACATACTATACCATGGCTTTGCATTTTTTCACAATACACTTTACTTTTATCACTTTTTCCACTACCATACTATGGCTTCCTCAATTTTATCCTTTTTCCGACATACCATACTATGGTCTTTTATCACTTTTGACACACTATACCTATGCCTTTATCCCTTTTTTCACATACTATACTTTGGCTTTTACCCTTTTCCGCATACCATACTAGGTTTTATCCCTTCTCATACTATACTTTGTTCGCTCAACTATACTATGCTTTTTATCCCTTTTTCGACATACTATACTATGGCGTTAATCACTTTTTTGGACATAATGTACTATGGCCTTTTTATCCCTTTTTTCAATAACTATAATGACGTTTTTACACTCTTTGTCAACATACTATACCTATGGATTTTAGGGGACTTTTGTACCATACTTATACTATGGACCTTTATCAATTTTTCAACATACACCAGCAAGATGTCGCGCACACTTTTCCACATATTATAACAATACTTTTTTATCATTTTTCGCTACTATACCTTTGTTTCTGGCATTTGGAAAGACTCCTCCAATAGCAACACAGCAACTAATCATTGTAATTTTTGCTGATTCGCTCCCCAGTTCAAGCCCTTTGTGGATTTTCTCCTTCCAGATTTTCCTTTGACATACTATACCTGACTTCTATCACTTCAACATATTATACCATTACTTTTATCACTTTTCTGACAATACTATGGCCTTTTATCCCTTTTCCCATACTGTACTTCTTTGCTTTTATCCCTTTGTTGACATTCTATACTATGGTCTTTAATCACATTTTTCATACCATACCATGGTTTTGTTATCACTTTTTCCTACTATACTATGGCTTTTATCACTTTTCGACATACCATACCATGGCCTTTTATCACTCTTTTCAACATAACCCATACTATGGCTTTTATCACTCTTTCCAACATAATTATACTCATGGCTTTGTTATCACTTTTTCACATACTATACCATGGCTTTATCACTCTTTTTCGACATTATAATCTTTGCCTTTATCACTTTTTTTGACATACTCATGCTATGGCTTTTATCACTTTTTACTCTATACTTATGTCTTCTTATCACTTTTTTCGACATACTCATACTATGGCTTTTAATCACTTTTTCACATACCATGCTATGGTTTTATCACTTTTTCGACATACACCATACTTATGGCCTTTCACTTTTTCTGTTAATAATACATACTTATGGTCTTTTATCACCTTTTTCGACATACTATACTCATGGTCTTTTATCACTTTTTCGACATTTATACTATTATTGCCTTTTATCACTTTTGTCGACATACTTATACTATTGCCTTTTACACTTTTGTCGACATACACATAATTATGACTTTTTATCACTTTTTCGATACCTTATACTCTTTATGGTTTTTCGACATACCATACAATGGTCTTTACCACTTTTGTCGACATACTATACTTATTGTCTTTTATCACTCTTTGTCGACACACTATACTATGGCCTTTTATCACTTTTTTCAATAATTATACTTATGGCCTTTTATCACTTTTGTCAACATACTATACTTATGGATTTTAGGACTTTTAATCATACTTATCCTAGAATTTTGTATCACTTTTTCAACATACACCAGCAAGTTGTCTCTGTATTAACACTTTTTCCACATATTATACATCTCTTTTTATTTTTTTCGCTTCGCTATAACTTTGTTCGTGGCATTGTGGAAAGCACTCCTCCACTTAGCACCAGCAACTTATCATTGTAATTCTTTATTGCTGATTCCTCCCCAGTCTGGCAAAGCTCATTTTTTGTGTGGAGTTTCCTTCTCCTTCCAGATTTCTTTTGACATACTTCATGCTATGACTTTTATCACTTTTCCCGACATGCCATACTATGACTTTTAATCACTTTTTTCGACTTGATGTACTGTGGTTCCATGGTGGCATTGTTGTTTGTGTGGAGTTTCCTTCTCCTTCCAGATATTCCTTGACATACTATACTATGACTTTCTATCACTTCTTTCAACATACTATACTATTACATTTTATCACTTTTTTCGACAATACTATGGCCTTTTTATCCCTTTTTTCGACATACTGTACTATGGCTTTTTTATCCCTTTTGTTGACATACTATACTATGGCTTTTATCACTTTTTCGGCATACTATACTATGGTCTTTTATCACTTTCTTTTTTCGACATACTAACCATGGTCTTTTATCACTTTTTTTTCGACATACTATACTATGGCGTATCACTTTTTCGACATAATGTACTATGGCTTTTTATCCTTTTTTCGACATACTATATTATCGGCGATTACTTTGTCAACATACTCATACAATGGATTTTAGGACTTTTAATCATACTTATTCTAGGACTTTTGTATCACTCTTTTCAACATACACCAGCAAGTTGTCGCTGTACACCCTTTTCCACATATTATACAATTACTTTTTATCATTTTTTTCGTTGCTATACCTTTGTTTCTGTGTTGGCTTGTGAAAGCACTCCTCCAATTAGCACCAGCAACTAATCATTGTACTTCTTTTATTGCTGATCCGTCTCCCCAGTCTGACAGCATCCATTTGTGTGGAGTTTCCTTCCTCCAGATTTTCCTTGACATACTATACTATGACTCTTTCTATCACTCTTTCAACATACTTATAAACTATACTTTTATCACTTTTTTCGACAATACTATGTCCTTTTATCCCTCTGCAGTGGAGCCTGGAGTGACGAGGACGCCGGAGGATTTGAGACGACAGGAGCCGGATCCTTGAGCAGGAGCGGACGGAGCATTTTGAGACGAGACGAGGGAGCCGGAGGACCAAAAAAAAAAAAAAAGCATTCCCGAGATGGAGCCAAAAGAGTGGATGCAGGAGTTCGGAGATGAGACGAAAAAAAAAAAGTTTTTGAGATGATGGAGTGGAAAAGAGACATTTAGGAGAGTGATGGAGCGGATGGAGGGAGATGGAGGAGGGAGTGGAAAGGAGGAGAGAGAGGAGGAGGAGGAGGAGGAGGAGAGAGGAGGAAAGGAGGAGAGAGGAGGAGGGAGAGAGAGAGAGGAGGGAGAGAGGAGGAGGGAGGGAGAGGAGAGTGGATGGAGGAGAGGAGGAGAGAGGAGGAGAGAGAGAGGAGGAGAGAGGAAAGGAGGAGGAGGAGGGAGAGAGAGGGAGGAGAGAGGAGGGAGAGAGAGGGAGAGAGAGAGGGAGAGAGGAGGAGGAGAGGAAGGAGAGAGAGGAGGAGGGAGGAGTGGAGAGAGGGAGGAGGAAGAGGGATGGAGGATGGTTTTCACATACTATACTATGACCTTTTTATCACTTTTTTCGACATACTATACTATGGCCTTTTTATCCCTTTTTTCGACATATTATACTATGGCCTTTTTATCACTTTTTTGACATACTATACTATGGCTTTTTAATCACTTTTTTCGACATACTATAATATGGCCTTTTTATCCCTTTTTTCGACATACTATACTATGGCTTTTTTATCACTTTTTTCGACATACTATAATATGGCCTTTTTATCCCTTTTTTCGACATACGATACTATGGCTTTTTTATCACTTTTTCGACATACTATACTATGGCCTTTTTATCCCTTTTTCGATGTACTATACTATGGCTTTTTCATCACTTTTTTCGACATACTATACTATGGCTTTTTCACCACTTTTTTCGACATACTATACCAGGGGTCACCAACACGGTGCCTGCGGGCACTAGATAGCCCCCAAGGACCACATGAGTAGCCCTCAGGCCTGTTCTAAAAATGAAAATTGAATATTGATATTATCTGTTTCCCACCTTGTTAAGTCATTGTTGATAATTATTGTGAGAAATATATCAACTTATCTTTTATACATTAGTGGTAATATTCAAAATGTCAGAACTTCATACTAATTAAAACCATTCCCACTTCTCCAACTATTCTCACTACTTCACCTTCTTCTTACCCAATCATGCCAGCAATCCAGTTCAGCTTTAGCAATTTATCTTTTCAACATTCACAATCAAATTCTGCAGGAAATGCATTTTCTAGTTACACTTGTTATCTGATACAGACCAGGATAAGAAATAGCTTGCTTTTGTTATTTGACATCAGAAATGTGTAGGTGCATTGCATAAATCATTTCTTTACATACAGCTGTCTCATGTACACAGATACTGCAACTGCAGATGAAATTCCGGCTGATTGACTGACCAAATGATCAAATGACTTGCTGAAACACAGACAGACTGAATGACAGACTACCATTCAATGGCCACGGCATTCCCGCAGTCGAACCAACAGCACATACACGCAAAAAGCCTTCCCTGACCATAATGATAGCAGCGCGTGCCATTTTCTCCCCAGGGTCCACATGCTCACAGCACCTGACAGAGGGCACGACTTAGAAGTTTCATTGCACGGATTAATAGCGTCTTTACGGCCCTGCTTCCTCCCCCATTGTATTCCCACAGAGCTCTTGATTTGGGCTTTTATAAAGTGAGTGCATAGGCACAGCACTGGAGCTCCTGCCCTTGTCTCTCTTCGGCCATCTGCAAGCAGTAAATCCACATTATACCTCTGTTATGAAGGGCATGTTGAGAGAACCATGGGGGTGGCTTTAAGAGATGCTTTAAGAGATAATTGCTTGACCATACTAAGATACCTTTGATAGTTCTATAAGCCTTTTCTACATTTGATCTTTTTTGGTCCCTTGGGTCAGATTTTGTGATTTTTTTTCTCTCTCCAGAGACGTGTCAGATGACCATAAACAGGCCGTCTTATCAATTACCTTTAGGATGATAAAGAAAGAAGATGAGGACCATATGTTTGGGGATTCAAGCATGTGTTTACATGTGTTTTTCAAATCTGTTTAGGGTGGGGTTTTTAGGGCTCCACAGGTGTACACGGAACCCTTCCATGGGACCGTTTCACATGTGACAGGACCCAGCAGATGACCCGCTGACACGGTCACATTGTTGCGGACCCAAAGACAAATCACCTTTTTAAAAGACACTTTAAGAGACACTCTGAAAAGCAACCAGATGGGGCCTGGAAAATCTTGTGCCTTCTTTTATTCTCCATCTGCAATCATTCAGCTTGATTCGCTCTCTCTTTTGTGATGCGTGAAATGTTGTGCAAGGATTTATAAAAAAAAAAAATTGCGGCGGGACAGATGTTTGACCTTAAGAAATGTGAAAAGTGAGAATTATCTTTAAGAGTCTGTTTATATGATCACAACATGAGTTCTCCATTCTCCACATCAAAGACGATGCATTCAATACCCATTTCTAGGTCACTCTAAGAGCTCTTTTTCTTCATTGAAAAATACTCCAAGACATCCCAAGCAATCATTCTTCCATTGTTTGCTGTAAATGTTTCGGTATGTATGCAGAATGTTTATGTTAAAGTACATTGTAGCGCACATTAGGGATGCTCTTAATGGGCTACAGTAAAAGCCCTTGCTAGTCAAGAGTTCAGGCAGGTGCAGACTCTTACAGTAGATAAAGGAGCCTGGCACTGGAGATGAGTTCACGACAATCACTGTGAGGCTTTTAGACGCCTTCTCCAAGCTCAATCTTCATTTCCCCTGACACTGATTTTGCAATAAGGATCCGGAGAAAAGGGGAATGTCCATCTATTCATTTTAATGATCCCTCATTATTGACTGCTGGCAGGGAGGGGGCGGGCAAAGGTAATGATTCTTTGTCTTTGCTGGCCAATCACTCCTCTTAAAGGAATAAGACTCTAAATAAGGCCACTAATGGATGCCCAGAATGACCTAAAGCTGACCCCACATGCAACCAATGCGAACTGACTTCCCGACATAAAGGAGTGAGAGTCCGCTGCTTTAGTTATTTCTCTCTTTTTAGTGGGTTGGTTATGATTTGTCCAGTAGGAGGAGGAATTGTTATTAAATGTCTGCGCTGCGGATGAGGGTCTGTCTAGTCCACCCAGCATTCCGGGATGGGAGAAAAACGTGCTCTGGTTTATTGGCATTTCTTTAAAACAATCACAATCATCTTGAGCGGTGCTAAGCGCCGGACGGATCCACGGTGCCGCTGCAAAATAGCCTCGGGAAGGCACTTTTTTTGGTGGAAAATGTGCTTGTTCAAAAGTTGTTTTAGTCGTGCAACAGAACACTCAGATTGGACAGATAGTCCAGCTAGCTGTCTGGATTTACCCTGCAGAGATCTGAGGAGCAGTTAACCATAGTCCTCAGAAATCCACCGGCGTTTAGAACATCAACACAAAGAAAGCGGAAGGTGTGAGACATTCGGCTTAAAAAGAGGGACATCCAGCCGAATTTCTGGTGGCAATCCCAGCATTGGAACGTCGTCGATATAGACAAATCTAATGGTGACGACACAGAACCATCTGAGAAACTTTGTTGGAAAAGGGCAGGCACTTTCAAAAAATACCTGTCTATCAAACTCTTGCCCAAGCCAGCCGGGAGAAGAGCGACAAACATCTTTTCCGACGAGAAAATCCTTCAGTGCTTTTCTTTTCTTTTAATGAAAAAATTCTCTTCAGTTCTGATATAGCTGAGGCTATTGCAGCATCTACACTGACCTCTTTAGGAGCGGCTATTGTTGTTTTGGTCGAACAGTGGCCTCTCTATGTCGTCACAAACACCTAAACCACAGCAGTAGTTCTTTGCGTCAAGCATTTCCCAAAATGTTGAGGTATTCTTTAAAAAAACTTTTTTTTAAATACAGATATGTTATCTGCACCCACAGCATGTTTGTCACATATCGATTTGGAAGCCTTCGGCAAAGGACTTGCAAGAAAGTGATCTTACATCTTAGAGCTCCAGAAAAAAAACATTTTTTAAGTGTAGATGTTCGGTTCATGTAAGATCCTATGTGTGCATAATACAAGGAGCACTGATTGCACATTATTTAGCCTTTATCTTAGTATGGGTAAATGCATGTATATGTACGCATCTCAGCCAGTCTTAGCTGTCATCAGTCTGTCAAGGTAATGAACTCTACTTTACTGCAGCCTCCAACAGCTCTTTAAGGCCTACTTCACACCACTGCGGAAATACACTCAGGTATTAGTTCTTCTGCCTGGATCCTCCGCTGGATGATGGGTGGGCGGGGATGTTATTAGGCGCATTCATCTACAAGGCTCCCCAAGCCATACTATACTGAAACTGACCACAAGACAACCCTATCATCCTCAAAGATTACCTGTCTCCTGCACTGTATATGAATGTTTTATCATAAAAGCTTTTCTTTTTTGCTAAGTGCCTCCTTGAGTGTTTGCTTTTAACTTTTGATTACTTTACGTCTTGTTGCGAAGAAGAAAAAAAGAAAAAGACCCAGCCCATTTGAATATAATGGACTTAACGGGAAAGGTAGTCTCTGCTGCTTCATTGAAAGGATATATATCGCAGAGGTGTAATCCCACACAGCGGGTGTGAAAAAGTTTGCACAAAGTGGTAATTTCAGTGTCTTGGAGTGAGACGTTTTATCTTGACATTGTCAAATGGGCCAAACAGGTGGAGTGAGTCAAGGGAAAAAACAGACATGACACAATCATATAAATAAAACAGTATGGCAGGCTTTGTATGGGATCCATATGGCTCCGTCTGTGAGGAAATATAGGATGTCATGCATTACAGCGTAAAAAGACTCATTTACAACCATTAAAAGCAGCCCAATTCAACATCTCTGCCTTTGATCACATCTCCTTCGGCTCTGTTTATATATGATAGCTGAGTTTCACTTTTATACAGTCTTGAAGTCATTTAGAAGAACAAATATTTTTCTGTCGTTCGGCCTAGACGTTGAGGTTTCCAGCCCTTAGCCCCCCCCCGCTCTCCTCCTCCAGGTTTTACCAGACGTCGCGTTGTGAGAGGGGAATGGTCGATTGCATAACGGAAGGCGAGACGTGATCATTCCTGGCCTTCTCACAAAATTCAATCATTCTCAGCATACTCCAATCCCATGACGGCCCATTAAAGAGCAGCGGGGGCTAGGATTTCCCCTCATGTGTTTTAAATTGAAATTACGGTCACAAAGTCTGCCATATGCATGAATCGAGGAAGACAGAGGAGCTTGGGGAAAAGGTGATATCAAAATAGTTGGACTGAAGGAGAGACAGAGAGAGGCAGGCAGAAAGATAAGGAAGACTCTTACTTTCTCTCATGTTGCTTGTGTCATTCTGCCATTGGCATTCATATTGGCCAGACTGTCCACCTGTCTGGATCTCAGTGCATTCAATTTGATCAGACTGTTTCAGAAAATAACATATATTAAGAATTGACCTAATCTTGAATGTATCCCCAAACTTAAGATATTGCCCAAATCATTCCAAACAGGTCTGCAGCTTTTAAACTCAGCACACCATAAGTCATAGAAACTACAGGAAGAGATAAGGCGAAAAAGTGAAGTGTGAGACACCAAATGATGACCCCAGATGTTCTCTGAGAGGAACCACTGGGATGTGAATCAGACTCTGACTGGCCATGAGTTCCTAAATCCTATTTGTCCCCGCAGAGTGGAAGAACAAGGATAAACACACACGCACGCACACACACACACACACACACACACTCACACACACTCACACACACCCACACACACACACACACTCACACACACACATACACACACATGAACATACCTACATGGATAAGACAATCTCTGATTTAGTGTTAGGAGGATATGATGCAGACGTGGTGAGCTGGGCAAATTCTCCAGAGACATGCATCACTCCTCTATCCAAACTGAGGTTGAGCAATATGCTTTTGAAAAAAGACACCTTATGAAGGCAAAGAGGACCGACAAGTTAATGTTTATGCTTAGTTTTTCAACCGCATTGGGTATGAAGTTCTGTATAATTCAGAGGACAATTTTCTTATTGCAGATTTAGCAACTGTGACTGGATCCTAGGCTGGTTGGAATCACCAGAGACCCCACGGTACGATATTATTACGATACTTATGTCACGATTTTAAACATATTGCGATATTCTGCTATATATTGCAATTCATTACCTTTTTTTCCAACTTCAAATTATGTCACCAAAGCAAAACTTTGTCAACATCTGTTTTGTCAAAAAAAAAAGAAAATGTCTCTGGTTTGTTCATCTCACTTCAATTTTCCATCTGGTGGATGAAACAGCATTGATCCTATTATGCTAGTACCAAAAGGTTAAATTCTCATGTGCAATTTATATAATAAAAGATGCAGACTTGGCGTCCATGTATCGATACAGTATTGCCATGGAAAATATCGCGATACTATGCTGAATCAATTTTTCCCCTACCCCCACTGGATCCAACACATTTGGAGTATTTTCTAATACTTTAGTCCTGCAGATTAAAACTGTAGCACTACTTGAATTTAGAAGATTAAGATGTACAGTCAGATCCAGGTTCGTATTACGGATCTTTTAATCAAACAGTGACATCTAGTGGTGGTTTTAAAGGTGTGCAGGCTGCTGATGCTAATGAATTGTCCAATAAACACATTTGAGATGATAATTGCTTGTTTGATTATGGTGTGCAAAAAAGTTGAAAACTACTGTAAATAGGTGGTTTATTTCATGATAAATTGTTATGTATTGGAAATTAGGTCATCCATTTCTCTCAATTGCAGACCTGAGTAATACATTACTTTTCATATATTATAAAGAGCTTTTCTAACTTACATATCATTTACCTGTCTCGTCTTTTTATTCTTATTCATAGCTGTGCACTTTCATGCCAACCTATGACACCTCGGAATCACCAAAAGTCATTACTGAAGTTTTGAGTTCAATTTAGTTCATCTTACCTTTCATCTATGTATCTATAAAAATGCAAGATATTGCATAATATAGATATAGTTTATGTAGATTTATTAGAGTATGGACAGACTACTAATTGGAAAAGGATACAGTAAAATAGGTCTTTGACTTTGCACAGTTACAATCACCAACTTTGATTAAATCTGTTTTGTCTTCAAAAGTGCCCTTTTCAACTTCTTGCTCGGTTATACCATTTGAACCAAAACACACACAACGGAAGATATTTAAGACAGGCTCATGCGATTTGTATCTCCCCCTATTGCTCTACCATTGCCCCTTCTCTTGTACTTTTTGCCCCCTGTACCCCCACTACCCTTGGGTATAAAGCCATCTTCCCCAGCAGGCTCAAGATAAGGGGGATATTCAGTATAATGCACATATTCTGGTAGCAATAAAACGTGTTTTATTTGGTATTGTTGAACAGTTTCTCCACATAAGTAACATATACAAAGCAAGTTAGAATGTACAACCAGGTACACCAAAAACAAACACAAATCTTCTCAAATGAAGGCACCTTTTAAAGCCAAAAGTGCTGTAGGTTCTTATAAAAGCAACATCAATCAATAATACTCTCACATCATATTAACAGTTCAAGTAAACTGGCTTTGACCTCTGAATTGAGAAAGACTTGTAATGTGCTAGCAACAAAATGCTCTTGTGTGATCTGACACATTGATAATGTCAGGGTAATTGCAGCCTTGTGCTGAGCACCACTCCATAATTCAATAAATATACAGATATCTGTATAAAACATAAATTTACCATCCGACTCTGATGAGAACAAATCTGTTAAACAGTGATTGTGTTGTAGGTAAACAGCTTAGATCTGTTGACACAAACAGGAATATGTAAAGCTACGACTGCAATGAGTTCAGTGCATCTAGAATAAGCGCAGATTATTTTTCAGTGTGGTACAGCAGTGTTTAACTTAAACTTAAATGGATTTACTACATTGGACACTTGGTGTTGCAGGGATCACCTGACCTGAACAGTTCATATACACTAAACTAATCGCGGACCAAAACCAACCATTAAAACGTGGCCCTCATCCCTCAGAATCACCCCAATGATCACCTTCACGTAGGACAGAGTCAGGACAAACAGGACCCAGGTCAGCACCTGCAACACAGGAGAGGTCAATATTATGCATTACAATGATCTGACAGCCAGTCCTTGTTATTCAGTACCAAAAATATAAGACTTAACGTGTTCAACTCACATTGAAACTTAGAAGACTTTGAAGACTGGGTGGATAATAATATTTAAATGTACTTCGGACAGCACCCTAATACTTTTTATTGCCAATAAAAAAGTATTAATTGGATTGCTGTCCAACGTACCTTTATATATTCAGTACCAAACACATTTGCAAAGTGTCCTAGTTTGTACTTAACATGTAAGCCTGCTCAGTGGCTTTCAGTGGCTTGCCATCATTAACAGGTTGGACAAGAGGTTTTTTTTTATTCCAAAAACGAACTCCGTTCACCATTTACTTCACCCTCACTGGAGGAGGTGCTGCAGTTATCGGGTCATGATTACTGATACACCAATTTATTGTCTTGTGCTTAAAACATCTTATTGCAACTAAGTGTGTAACTGTTTGGTAGGAATCCCTGTATGCTACTCATTTTTACATGTTCTGGTCATTATTTTAGCATTTTTATTTTATCTATGTTTTACTGTTCAGCACTTTGTAACTCTTTAGAGAAGCTATACAAATTAAAATTATTGCGTTATTATTTGTGATACAAGTAGGACAAAATTGCACACATTAACAATGGAGAAACAGAGAATATAATACATTATTATGGGAAAAATCTGATTTGTTAGGCCACAAGCCCAACCCAAAGAGATGATTCTCTTGATAATCTCACAGTTGTCAGTACTCTTAGCTTCACAGTACACCTCTCTCTGTCTCTCTCCCTCGTTTTCACTGCTCAAGGAAGGATTTTCTTGGACATAACAAGTATTCTAGTTTTGGTACACTGTGATAGAGAAAATAGCCATATGCCTTTCCTACAACACATGCTAACGTATACCCTGCTCACTTGCTATTAGCAAGATATTTTAAAGCTTCTTTTTCGGCACTATAAGTCTTTATTTTGAAAGAGTAAGTGAGTCATTGACTTTTTTTAAAATTGGAATTACATAGCAGCATGAGGTTTTATTTTGCCAGCATTACTAGCAGATATGGGGGGGGGGGGGCGACAGCATTCTCTAAAGCAACCCTGTACAAGAGCACCAGCTAATATACATTTGAATAAACACGTCTGTGACGGTGAAAGCTTTCCTCCGGATAATGAGTGTTCACAAATATGACACAAACATGGTTTGACGGTATTGTCTTAATCAGGTCAGACAAGATTGCGTTGACACAATTTGATATCAAAACCTGCCAATCACACAACACTCCCAAATCATAAGAAATCTGAACATACGCGTGACCATAACAGGCACATTGTGTAGCGTGCACAAGACAGCACACAAGATCCAAAATGAACTGCTGTCACTGCTTTCACAGTCTAAATAAAACATCTGTATGTCCAAATCATTTTTAAAGATAAAGTCTTACTATGACTGCAGTTCCGGAGGCACTATGGACCAGCAGGGGGCATGGACTAAGAGCAGCCATGGCCATGATGTAGGCTCCAAATCCAGTCCCAATTATGGCCAAGAAACCCATGAAGATGAGAGACCTGAAAACAAAAGTCGATGCATGTGGTAAAACTGAGCATTTTCGGTTACACTGAAACACTTTTCTTCGTAAAACACACTAATATGAGAGTTTAAACAATTTCAGTACTCAACACTTTTAAAGCTATAGTGCGTAGATTTTGTTGCCCCCATGAGGAATTCTAAGTAATGAAAACACAACAACACTGCCGACACATCCACATGGCGCAAGCCTTCCGTGATCGCACCACCCCTACCCCTCCACCACACAGGTGCTAGTAGCTTTATACCGTCAAATCAAGGAGGACAAAAAAAACAAAACATGATGGACTCTTCAGAAGAGGTAGTTATCTTGTAACTTGTGTGCAACAAATGTCTCGTCGGCGCTTCTTTGGGTTTTTAGACATGTCTTAGACGTCACCTGAGGCTGCAGTCCTCTTCGTCTCCAAAGCTGAACGCTGCGGTTGTCCTTTCTCAGCGGTGACGTAAAACGCATCACTTGAGCTTCTGCACGTGAATGTCGCCGGACTACACCGATTTGTAAACATATCTATACTGAGAAATACAGAGAGTGTGTTGTGGAGCTGATAGGCTTAAGTAGCTTTGTAGCGACTCATTTGGCAATGGCTTGAATGTAACGGACATCCATTAATATAAAATAGTCGCGCACTATAGCTTTAAGCTGTGACCTCTAAAAATTCTAGTGACCTGTAGGAGTTGCAGTTATTTGAATTTTATGTTATTGTAGGAGACAAAGTTTTTATATAAGATGATAATTTCATGTAAAGAGATGGTTCCAGTAATGATTCCTACCTAATAGGCACAAACATGGCGATGAAGCAGGCCACTGGGTTAGCAACAGCTGCCATGGTGGCAGCTAGATGGTAGGCCTTGTTCCCGTAGGGCAGACAGGAGTAGGACTGGACTGAGGGCAGCACTGCATTGGTCAGAGCATTGACCCAAGCCAGTACAACAAAGATGAACACCACCTCCAGATTGCTATACGTCCCCGTACCAAAAGAGCTCCTTGCTTCCCTCCTGACGGCTTGCAGAGGGCTGATCATAGGCCTCTGCTCTGGTGTCTGGGTGTGCAGGGACAGACCTTGTTCTCGCTTCCCAGGGGCCAGATCACCACTGAAGTACAGGTCGTTGTTTCTCTCTCGAGCCACAGCTGGGTGATGGTTGAGTAGGATGAAGGCTACAAGGCACACAACCATCATGGCACTGAGGAACATAAAGAATACCTCGACAGAGAATTTAGCTGGCTGGTAGATGGCTTGTAGCTCTCCACTGCCAACCATGGTGGTATTATCAGCTGTTGTGTTGGCTGCATCAGCCATAGTGTCATTCTGACAGTGGGCTACACCAACACCTTGAATCAGAGCCACCAGTGCGGGCACCAGACCACTGAGGCCTTCACCTGCAAAGTACGTGGTAAGGTACTGTGGACGCATCCGCATCATGAAAGGCAGAAAGGTAACAGAGGAGGTGCAGTCCACCACAGACAGCAGGAAGCTTAACACCAGCAGGGGCACACTGTGCAAAGAGCCCCCTATTGTCACCGTGTGCCTCCAGAAGAAAGCCAGCAGGACTGTAGCAACGATCCCCAACCCTACAATGCAGTAGATGACCGGCCGCTCATCTAGCACCCCTGGGCGGAAGCGGTGCATCAAAGTGATGAAGAGAGGACCTATGTTGGCCATTTGGATAATGACTGTGAGGTACGATGGCAGATACCAGTGCTCTGGGATCTGCGGTACGACCAGGGGCAGCTCCACCCACATCCCGTTGATGGCCACCCAGGAGCCCATACCGAACAGGCACGCCAGCACGTGAGTCAGCAGCGACATGATGGAGGCAGGAATCAGGAAATGTAGAAGTATGCAATCTGGAATACAGACACAACATAGGACAGTTCAATTAGTATGCAAAACTTCACCAAAATCTAGAAAAACATGAAGACAATTAATTGAAGGGGAAGTTTCAGTTTGATATTTTATTAAGTGTAATATAAGCATTTTAGCTTTATCCAGCTCTAATAGATTTTTTTACAACATTGATTCGAAATAAGCCAATTGTCTGGTCTGTTATGCAGCCATGCAAGCCGTAGACACCTCTGTGAGGCTGTATTTAAGGGCATTGCGGCACTTTTAGCTAGCGTCAGCATGCTAACATGATCATTACGTTGTGGTGTTTTTCTGTCACCATCTCATAGTTTAGCATGTTAGCATGCTAACATTTGCTTATCAACACTAAACACAAAGTAGAGCTGAGGCTGATGGGATTGTCATAGTTTTGCAGGGATTGAGAAACCAAACCATATAAAATTGTGACATAATGATGGCACTAGATGAGTTGTACATCCTGAGAGGAATATGAATGTCTGTACCAACTTTCACAGCATACATCCAATAGTTGTTGATACATTTCAGTCTGGACATTGCTATCCCTAACGCCACAATGCTAGCATGGCTATTGGCTAAAAAAAAAAAAAGGATCTCTGGGATGATGTTCGCTAACTACATTATGGCAAAAAGAAATTTAAATATGGGTTCATAAAATAAGAATAGCATAGCTGAATGTCATCATATACTGTATTTGTTACTGAGAACAAAAGCATGTCCCCATGTGGCTGGGACTGACCTTCCCAGTCTCCCTGTACTCTGCTTCTTATCAAGTCCCTCTCTCATGTGCTAAATGCTAAGGGTATGCCTGACCTTTCACACACTGACACACTGCCCGCATAGAAAAAAAAGCCACATGTGGTTGTGACATAAACAGACACATTAAACAGAAGTGATTGTAAAGCTGTGTAATAAAACTACATTACTACTGGAATTGTGAAGGACCTGCTCTAATTAAAACCATAAACAAAACTTTTAAAACTTTTATTTATACTATACCGTTTGCTGTACAATGATCCTGGTTCCTATTCTTCCCTTTAAGGGAAGCAAATGGACCAATAGTTAAGCCTTGTGGTTCTAGGATAACCAGGAAATTCAATAACCCTTACTTCCTTCATACATATATCTTCCACAGTTGGAAACAGGTGTATGCATATCTCATCTTACCTTGTTCAGAACATAACCAGGAAGCCCTCTTCTTCCCTCTATCCTTTCAAAAACTGTCAGTCCATTGTGACCACAGTTTGTTTCTGTTACATCAGCGTTGTGCGTGTGTGTGTGTGTGTGTGTGTGTGTGTGTGTGTGTGTGTGTGTGTGTGTGTGTGTGTGTATGCATTCCCTCCCCCTTTTCTCCTCCACACAGACATTAAGCACAAGCTTGATCCTTAGGCTTACAATCTGCTTCCGTGTCTCTGCTGCACTTGACATGGGAGTGGCTGCACAGGCGCACATGCTTCCAGCACCACCATGACACTTTGATTGTCCTTCTATGGGAGGGTGGTTTCAAAATCATGCAGCCATGTGCTCTGTGTGAGCCTGGGAGCTCAGGGATAGGAGGAAAGAGAGTGAAGGGGCAGGTCTCAGTGAGAATAGCTCCTCTTTTTCCGTTTTTCTTCCCCCAACCAGCATATGACCTTGTAGCCTGCCCTCCTTTAAACACACAGGCTGCAGCGTGGGTGAGACGAGTGAACCGGCTTTTGGTTTCACATCACGCATGTACTAAATATAGACCAAATCACAATGTTTATTTACAATATCTTCTGGGTAGAAAATCCCTGTGTTCCGTATATACACAGTAAGGCATGGATACCCGAACCGAGCCCGATGATCCGGGCTGGGTTCGGACAGATATTTAGAAATGATGGTCGGGTTCGGGTCGGGCTCGGTCACATCAGCGTGATAAGGCATTTGTTGTAAAATGGTGCCGCGGTTCCTTTAAGAGAGCTCAGTGTGTGTGGGTGTGTGTGTGTGTGTGTGTGGGCAGAAGAGAGATAGAGAAAGAGGAAGCAGACGTGTTGTATGCAACCAGAGCAGAGTTGGTGGAGTAAGTCTAAGTTTTGTACATAGTGTGTGCGGTGTCCGAAATAAACCCCAGACTGAAAGCCAAGTTCATTCATTTGCTCACCAGAAATGGGATTTTAACCCTGAGGTTACTAATTTTATAAGGTCGGCCCTGGAGGTAACGAGTCTCTCCTGGTTTTCTGACCACGGTCGGAAGCGAAGCAAGCAGGAAAGGTTAACACACCGAACGTTTTAACAGCTTATTAACTTAGCTTGTTGCCCCGTGTGTGCTCATCTGTTGACATTTCCGAATGCCTTCCTACAGTTGCTTAATAAAAGCGGGCTTTCCACACAAAAACGTAGCCTACATGTGTCATTAGTATGAGAAAAAATTAGATTTTAACTGTGTCGGGCTCAGACACAAATTTCTTAATGCCTGTCGGGCTCGGGCCGGGTCGGACAGAAAAATTCGTCCCGATCCGGACTCTAATGCACAGGGATACAGAGCAGAGATACAGAGCTAAGCAAACAAGGGCAAGAAACAACTGGATATACAGTACTCTAATCTCAGTCATCTAAAATGCATCTAAAATGTTTGAAGTCAACACATTCACTAACATTAGCTTGTAGACATAATTTACCTGTTGGGCCACGGACTTAAGAAAATGGCACCACTCAAACTAGAAACCAGTCCAGCAGTGTTGGTAATAGAGCCCGCCTGATATATCGGCGGGCCAATATTATCAGCCAATTTTATGCATTTTCCAAATTATAGGTATCGGCATTTATAATGGCCGATAAATTAATATATACAGTATATACAGTACAGGCCAAAAGTTTGGACACACGTTCTCATTCAAATGCGTTTCCTTTTATTTTCATGACTATTTACATTGTAGATTCTCACTGAAGGCATCAAAACTATGAATGAACACATATGGAATTATGTACTTAACAAAAAAGTGTGAAATAACTGAAAACATGTCTTATATTTTAGATTCTTCAAAGTAGCCACCCTTTGCTTTTTTATTAATAGGGGAAATAATTCCATGCATTGAATGAGAACGTGTGTCCAAACTTTTGGCCTGTACTGTATATATATTTATTTTTTATATGCATTTATCAGAATCATTTATAATGACAAATAAATGATGATAAATGAATATTTAAAAAATTAAATAAATACGGACAAAACACCCTTCAACCATGTTATGAGTGTTGGCGTTGCATTGTTTGTCCACCAGAGGGCGCTCTACAACGTCCCTGTTGGCAACACTCTTTGATTTTTGTTGTTGTTATTGTGTTGTTATTCAAAGGACTTTAAGTTTCATATGTTCATTTTGTATTTTTATAAATTTTATTTATTAGAACTTTAATATATTTTGATGTTGAAGTTTATTTTTAAACTGCATTATCATATTATTTTAGTGAGGACTCATGAATAACTACAAATAACTAATGTTAAGGAAATCTGTTTATGTTTTGTTATGCGTTTCTGGATTTAAAAATAAATATATATATATATATTGGCCGATATATCGGAATATCGGATTTTTAAATCACTGAATATTTGTATCGATATCGGCCTTAAAAATCCTTTATCGGTCGGGCTCTAGTTGGTAACACTAGATTTGGTTCATCAAAGACGCTATCAAAGCAACAAAATACAGAAAATAAGCACAGCAGAAACACAGATAGGTCGGACCACCATGTTTAACTATATATCTTAAAATGTTACAGTCATGGCTGAAAATGACAACAGAAAAAAATGTATTTAATATATCTCCGCATTTCAAATCAACTGCCATTTGTCTAACCGGAAGTGTTTTTTGTGTCAGCACCACAACACGGTGATTAGGTCTATTGGAAATACTACACTGACTTTCTTTCTATTCTTCTGTTCCTGCCTCAGTCCTATTTCTTATGGCCTGCTGAGCCACTATTGGCTTCTCACTGTGCCAGCAGTTCCATTGCATTATCCAGTGTGTGAATACAATTACTCAACTGAAAAGACCAGTCTGCCAAGTCGAAACACAACACACAGTGTGGTGTTTATTTCAACCCTCCTGAATACGCCAGTTGAATAGGCCTTTACTTCTCTTTTTCAGTCACATTTGACACACATTAAGTAAAGTACAGCGGTTGTAATGTCTCAGTGGTATTCTGCAGTGTTTTTAAACATCTAGGTTAAGGCAGAGATCTTCAACAGGAGGTCCGCCAAATTATTGTTAATGTTTTGAACGTCTTTTTTAATAATTAAAATCTAAAGTCTAAACATGAGTCCAACATATTATTAGCAAATATAATTCTGCCTATTTTTGAAAAAAATACATTGATGATAGGCTTACTGGCCTATAGGGAAGGTAGTCACTAAGATAGCCATCCACAGATACAGTTAATCCCAAGTATTCACTGTGCAACATGTATGTTTATCATTAAAACATGATTATAAAATCATGTCAACAATTATTATTTTAATAGCATAGTATTCAATGGACAAAAAATGTATTTATAAAGGCTTAGGCCACCCACATGTTATTGCAGGCCCAGTTAAATATGCAACTTAATTGTATACAATATATGTAGTAGGGGGTCCGTGATCTGTCCCTCTCAGTTAAGGGGTCCTTGGCTTAAAAAACGTTGAAGACCCCTGATTTAAAGTATTGTAACCGACAGATATCATTAAACCACCAGTGTTGCTCAGAAGTACCCCTGGAGCCTGATTTTTGCGTGATTTTTCACCTAAACCTGGCTGACCCCCTCATCCCAGACGCCGCTGTGCCACTAGCAGGCCGAGCTAGCTACCGGCAGGATCGAGACAAGGTAGGTGACAGTACAAACTTTGAATTTAAACGATTTCTTCACAATGTCTGAGTTGAAAACGCATCTTGTTGTCACGTAAGGGCCCTGTTCATGTTGCACAGAAATTTTAATAGCATTTTGTGTCTGTTAAGAGGCACAAGGGCACTCTTTAGATCATGCCCCCATAACTGGCATTTTAGCTAACTGGGAGCTCCGGCCATTAGCTGCAGCAACTTCAGTTTGCTAGCACCGATTTTGGTCGTTTTTATTTCCTATCGACAGTACTCAGAGACATCTCAATCAAGATTCAGGTAAAAATCGGCCGGAAATTCTCCTTTAAACTCCTCCACACAAAGAAATCAGTGATGAAGGTGGTTTCAAACATTCTGCAGGGCTTCTGGTTGCCTCCTCCAAGCATTTCCTTCAACATACCCTCCCGGAAAGAGCCAAAATCAACCACCGGAGCAAACTTTCTCATTTTACAGCTAAACAGTACACTTCCTGAAAACATTGGAAGTGAGATATAAGCAATTCAGTGACAGAATCTCAATTCATATTTTATCAGCGCTGCCTAGTTTTATCAGAGTTCACAAGCGGTCATTGGCACTGCGTTAGAGTCTCCTCGGCTCTGATTGGTTGTTAATCTACGGGCACGGTGGAATCCTGCAAATGCCATTGGGGCACCAGGAGGAGACAGAGGAACATCATTTTTTCACGGATGATCTGTCTCATGTACTATTGTCAGGATATATTTCAGCAAATATGACAAAAACGTATTTTTTATAAAAGTTACCAACTGCAGCTTTAAGGAGCCTGCAGAAATCTAAAGCGCTAATAAACCAGCCTTTCTGCAAGTGATAACATTTCCCTCTGACAGTCAAAGCAGTAGCTTTTGTCAAGGTTGTCAGAAACAGGAGGATTGAGAGTTGCCTGGAAAAGGTTGAGGATATAGGAGGATCCATGTTATATAGCAGATTGATACAGAGCACTGCACATTAAAATGTGTATATTTGCAATCAAATGTGTCAAGTAATATAAAACTGCTTTTATCAAATTTTGGAATGTTAAGGTGCATCAAAATGACAAATTGTCTATTTTTTACAACAGAGGGAAATGCTGATACAATGCTGATCTCACAAAGTTGTGTTAGGTGAGGACAGTTGCTAAGGACTAGCTAAAAATGTGGAGTTGAAAACCTGCCAGCCCTGGTTGTTACATTTTTTTTTTCTGTCTTTACAAAACTCTAAACTGGACTAACTTAACACAAAACACCATAAACTTTCTGAACTCCTTTCAACATTTTAAATCACCTCTATTCGTCATTCTAAATTAGACAAGATACCACCTACCTGCTTGTGGGAACGGATGTGCAAAGTCAGTTCTGGTGAGATGTTACACAAGTGCAGCGTAAAGTGAGCAGAGGGCTTCTCTGTTCAGAGGTGTAACAGCAAAAGTGGCCTTCTGATGTTTCTGTGTGTAGAGCATGCATGCACATCGAGTTGAGTGCTTTGTACTTTACTACTCTGGGTCTCTGGATCTGTGTCATGTGACTGCAGAGGGCTGAGCCAGGGGTCCAGTTTGGGAACCAAAGACCTCAGCAGCAAGGGTGGGTGGAGGAAGGGAATGAGGACAGAGAGATGAAAAGCGGGTCAGAGGATGGATGGTAGGATGGAGGAAAGGGAGCTTAAAAAACTGTTGGCAATAAAGTAGGGGAAAAGGAACAGACTGAATCTGATAAGTCTACATTATCATGAAGGTTCTCTCCATTTCTGTAGCGAGCGAGTGCGGACAGCTTAGCCAACCAGAAGATGACTTTAGACAGCTGTCTGTGCTTTCTCAGTGGGTGTTTGGTTGGGCACAGCCTGGCTTTTGTTCAACACAAATTCCAGCCCAAATAAATGACCCCTGTTGGGCATTAAATTCATGGTATTTCATTCCCACCCCTGCACTGACTGGTACTACATGTTCCCTTCTTGAATAAAAGCATTTCTTTTCAGGCCCGTGACAGTGAAGTGAATTACTTTTGATGAAGTAAATACAAATGATTTGAGCTTTTCTGGATGTGGGATTAAGGTGACTGTTGCGTTACTAACAAATGAAATAAGTGGACTGTTTGATGCTGCCAGATGCCAAAAGAAATATTATTGTTCAACTGAAGTAATTCGTTCATGAAAATAATTATTGCTCTCATTCTGTTTTGTTGTTGGCAAATTGGCGTTTGAAACGTTTTGAGTTAAACATAATGTTTAGTAAAGTTATTAGTTTAAAATACATCAAATGTGTCCGTGTGAGATCATTCAGTTGAGTGGTCTACATAGACAGTCTCTACTCTAATAGGTAGTTTGCATTACCCATTGAAGGAAGACTGATCTTGAAATACAGTATATAATGTGCATAAGATACAGTGTACAGAGCATTTTTATATCTGGCTGTAGCATACTGCAGCCTAGTCAGAAAAGAAGAGGGACCGCGGCCGGGTTGGTTCAGTGGGTAGAGCAGGCACACGTATACTTTATGCCTCGACGCGAAGGGCCAGGGTTGGAATCCGACCTGTGACGATTTCCTGCATGTCTTCCCACTCTCTCTCCCCTTTCTCACCTAGCTGTCCTGTCAAATAAAGGCGGAAAAGCCCCAAGAAATAGGTGCAAGACAAAAAATACTTAAAGTCAGGGCAAAAAAAGAGGTCTGCTTCTTGGTTGGGCTCCAATTAAATTGTTTATTTATCTTTTTTAAGGCAAGGTTTTGATCTGCAAGATGCAATGAATGCAATCCTCAAAATGGAATAATACTGTAAATGCAATACGTCCGATTGCATGAGCTCTTTGCTCTGCTACAATCAAAAATATTGCATATCTTATCATAAGTGTGTATTTTGTGAGCAAAATACACTGACGGCCAGTCACAGGACAGGGATGTTTGGTTAAACCAGGGCACTCCTGTGGCCTGGAGTCACGGTGAATATTTGTGTAGAAGTACAATACTCTGCTTTCTTTCTCAAAAACTGCTGGGCTCTGTGTTTAAACAAATATGACTGTGTTTTTGGTGCTGCATGTACGGAGCAAGTGAGTCTGAAACATTCACTTGTTAGACATCAACAGGGGGGCAGCAACCTGAGCTGGGGATCCACAGACTGAATTTGTGCCATTGAGAATTCATCAATAAATAAGATATCAAACACAAGACTATGTACACCTGACCTTTATCCTTATTCTGTTATGATGACTGGTGATGTGACAGATTAAACTTTGTATTATGCTATCAAACAAAACGTATTTATCATCAGTATCCTCTCCTTAAAACAGAATGTAAGTAATGCAAAGATGCATCAATGTGATGTGATATTAGAACATAATTAGGTTATATGGATGGTAATCTTTCCCTTAAAGTTGGCATTATGATTATCTTTATAATAATGCATCAAATGCCAATGTGTAATATGGAAAGGGTTGCTCACAGTGATGAACACACAGAGAATGATCACTCGACACTGCAGTTCCTCTAATGTCTAAAGAGCTTTATAGCTTCTTTTGTCTAGCCTATTTGTTTTGGTTCAGTCTAACTGCTCTCATAGTATCATTTCCTGCAGCAGCAGACCACTGTTTTTAATGAAAAAGCTCTGATAAACCCCACTGTACACTAACTGCTCGACTAGTTAGTGAACATAATAGAGAATTTAGCAGCTAATATTACATAGTTGGTAGAGACCAAAAACTGAGCTACAGAATGAGTGAATATTGGACTTACATTCACCAGGTACAGGTGGGCAATAAATAAGACTCCAATGTTCAAATCTGCTGAATCATCAGCGTGTACGACACAGAGCTGGCTGTAAAGATCGGCAGGCTTTTTTCTTAAAGGTCCCATGGTATGACAATTTCACTTTATGAGGTTTTTTAACATTGATAAGAGTTCTCCCAGCCTGCCTATGGTCCCCAGTGGCTAGAAATGGTGATAGGTGTAAACCGAGCCCTGGGTATCCTGCTCTGCCTCAGCTCAGATGGGCCGATCTGGAATCTTCTCCTTATGAGGTCATAAGGAGCAAGGTTACCTCCCCTTTCTCTGCTTTGCCCGCCCAGAGAATTTGGCCCACCCATGAGAGAGAGACATCATGGCTTTCAAATGAGCAAAGTGGCAGTTGGTCAAGGACACACCCCCACTCTCCACCTTGCCCCCCCTCTCAGAAATGGCACATACTAAAGAAAGCTCATTGTGGGACTGGCTCTAGTGTCTGTAATTCTGCACCAAGGCTGAATTTCGGGAAAGAGATACAGTATTAGGGGACCACTTAGGTCTATATAAAAGCATCCAGAGAGCACCATGTCATGGGACCTTTAAGTTATCAGCCAACACTAGCGCTGGCTAGCTAGCTGGTTGGCATAATGCTGAACAAGACATTTTTTGGTGACCAAAATGTTCCAATAAAGTTTGATGAAGTGAAAACACAGAGTGAGTGGGTCAAAATGATTGACAGGTGGGTTTGTAGCCACGCCCTAAAGCATACCCTGCTTTATTTTCTATTTTAAATGGGACCATAATTTACAAAATGAACATCACGCTGTATTGAAGACTTAAAACTAGCGATTGAGACCATAAACTCATCATGAAAATGTTTATTGAGGTAATAAATCAAGTGAGAAGTAGGGTTTATTTCCTCATAGACTTCTATAGAAACAGTCTTCTCTTTGGTGCCAGTGGAGTCGCCCCCTGCTGGAAATTAGACAGAATGCAGATTTAAGGCACTTTCGCATTGGCTTCACTTTTTCAGACCTGGAAGATTTGTCCATTGTTTTTTACAGACTATGGTTATTGCAGAGGTAAGAAAATACATGCACGTGAAATTTTTACATGCGCATATTAGTTAGCCAAACTGAACAAATGAACATACTTTGTTTTAAAGGAACACGCCGACTTATTGGGACTTTAGCTTAGTCACAGTAACCCCCAGAGTTAGATAAGTCCATACATACCCTTCTCATCTCCGTGCGTGTCATAACTCTGTCTGGCACACCCACCGCTAGCCTAGCTTAGCATAGATCCTGGAGGTAACCGGCTTCATCTAGCCTACTGCTACATGTTCCTCTTTACATGTTGTGATTTGTATAGTCACAGCGTGCACAAATAACAAGGTCACATGAGACAAAGCCATCTTCTAACCGTATACATACTGGGAACTATATTCTCGGAAGGCGAAGCACTGCTACTTCTGCTGCTTGGGCAGAGTGATAAGCGCAACACCTGAAAAGCACCGTTGTTACTCTATGCTCCTCACCACGGGGCTTCTCAGGTGCTGCGAGCAAATCACTCCGCCCAAGTAGCAGAAGTAGCACTGCTTCGCCTTCTGAGAATATAGTTACCAGTTTATACATGGTTAGCAGACGGCTGCGTCGGAAACGGTGAATAAGCTAAAGTCTCAATAAGCCGGCGTGTTCCTTTAAATCATTTGGTTTGTCCATCTGCAAAGCCTGCTTTTTATGCAATCATTTTCTGTCTGTCTTGATTTCAGGAAAAATAGCACATGAATGCAGAACTGTATATTATTAATGAGGGAATGATCTTGGCAAATGTTTTTATTTTTATTACAAAAAGCTTTTTTTTTGTACAAGTGGACGTAAAATTATTAGTGACATTCATCTACAGTTTCCCTAAATTAGACATTAGAATGAGTGCTGGGTATAGAAACATTTACAGTACAGAAAGATTAGGGTGCATAGCAATAGAAGTAAAATCTGGCTAATGTATTTTTTTTTTACAGTACAGTCAAATTGTAACCCTTCTCCAACATCAACACATTGAGGCCAAGAGGAAAAGGTACTTTATCATGTAAAAACATTTTTGACTTTTAAAAAAATCATTTTGACAACTGCATAGACGAAATGCAACCTCAGGTAGATCTAGTACAAAGGTACACATACAAATACAGTAGCTTTACATTGCTGATAACGTATTGTAAGCATCAACTGCTCTATAATAGAACCAGAGTGGAAGCAAGGCACAGTGCAACACTGAACAGCATCGGCTGTAAACTGATGGTGGTGCTGCAGTTGCTTCTCTCTCAGGGATAACATACTCCAGTACTATTTTTTTTGCTGAAACGATGCATTTTGGTATCTTCGGGTTCGTGATAAAACCTTGAAGGAAACAGATGCAGCGTTTCACATGGTTCTTAAACATCTTTAAAAGTAGAGTCATAAAATCCAGCCAGTTGTGAGAATTGCCGAATGGATTGGAGGTCAGAGAAGAAAAAACATCAAGACAGAAATACAGACAATTTAAAATGTACTGCTTTTGGAAAAACAGGCTGGAAAAGGGGACAAAAGGAAAATAAAAGGTCGATTTAACTGAAAGAACTACACTGTTAACCCACAAATATCACCTCCAGTGCATTCTCTTGAAAAATGAATTCTCTTACTCACGACAACTGCCAGATTTCCCCCTTTGTAAAATAACCTAAATCTAAAGTAGTAGGACACAGGGGGAAAAAAAAGTGCATTTTTTATGAAAAGAATGTGCTAAACAAAACTTTCCCAGGAAGTACACTGTTACAAAGAAAACAACACATCTACATTTTCACAGTAATGTTCCATAGAAATACATACATCCGACGGCAAAAAACAATCCTGAGAAAATAATCTCTACAAATCAACAATGACCTGTCGTACCTCAGTACATTGTTCGGTATGCAATCTCCAGTGTTTAAAACATCCTTACAGTAAAAAACAATAAAAAAATACATCATTATTTGAAAACATGGTGTCGAAAAAAGGTAAAAGACAAAAAAAAAAAACAGCGTGGCCCTGCCAACAATGTTATCTTTATGGAATGAAATAAAAACAAAACTAATATCACAAAGTTGAAGGACAGCATACTGTACCCCTCACATACTTATGGTTTTGGTATATGTGTTTTTTGGATGCTAGTAGGGGCAGTCAGACGGACAGTACAGCACCCTTATATACCATGTACAAATGTGTTCCGGCTGTATGTCACTTTTAAAATCACTTACGCCACATTACTGCCCACGACAGAGCATTATTCTTGGGTTCAGGTACCGTCTGCTCATCTTTACAACCGAAAAAGAATAACAAGCTGGGGGGGGGGGGGGGGGGAACAACTAAATCTGACTTAAGCAAGGCTCTGGCTATCATGCAATAAGCATCCATGCAGAACTTTTCAATTCCTACTCTCTACGCAATCAGATACTACTGTATGCAATGCAACAGGGGACAAAAAGAATCGTTGTCTCGCATCTGCACTGACCTCCTCATTGTCCACACAGAGCACGCACAAACATTTTCCAGTTTCAAAGACACTTTACCATCCCCTCTGTACTTCTTCTGTCAGGGTCTGCTTTTTATAGATGTGACTGATGCATTGTTTTTTGGGCCCTGTTCTCACGTTACTTCTGCTTATCGCTCTGTTTCGGGGCCCCAAGGCTGTGTTTGGGTTCAGCGCTGCAGTGTACGCATTGGTTCTCAGAGGGCAGAGGTAATCATGTGGGTAACCTCGCAGCTTCGTCTAGACGGTGCACAAGAATGAAAACAGAAAGATTGGTGTTAACTTACCAGCACAAGTTATACGTTCTTTTCATGTTTGCGTTATCCAGTGACAAAGCAACTTTCCTTAAAAAAAAAATGATCTGAGGTGATTGGCTGACCTGACGGTGAGGGAGAATTATCGTCCCCTGTTGTGGTAAACTGTAGATCAGATCCCAAAGCAGCGATGGAGCTCCTGGGACGGATGCAGCGGTCACCTGAGAAACTTCTGTGGAGTAATGCCTAAAGCGAGACATGTTAGACTAATTAGAGTAAGATAGCGTCATGGTCAAATATCTCAAAGTGCGTATGGAAAGTGGCTACAAATTCAAGAAAACTCAGTTTAAAGGATGTTACTGCTGTCCCGGCACTCATGTTATATAGGATCAGATTCTGCATTTTGACTAGTTAAGCTAAGTTGAAACTTCTGCGTGAACAGGAAGATGTGTCCCACTTATAAAATGAAAAACAGTACATTATGAAAATAGTAAAAATATAATTACTTAACTAAAAAGGACACAGCTGCAAAAAATGTAAATGCAGCACACGCATATGCCAGTCAAGGCTGCAAATCTTATGAAATGTATGAAAAGTGTGTTGATGGTATAAACAATATATTCATATATATCCATCTCTATATCAGTATATATATTCTCCCCAAATGTAAATAATGGCCTGTAGAATGTGCCTTTTTTCATATTCATTTGTATATTCATCTGTAAGTGTTTATAGTGCACATATTAAAGTTATGACTCTCTTCTTACTTTTTTCTTCTATTTCCTATTTTTATTCTTGCTGTGTGTATTTTGCTATCCTATTCAAATTTAATGTGTATTTTTGTTATTTTGTTGTGCTGCATTGAGCTGCTGTGATCCATTGTGGGATCAATAAAGTCTATCTTATCTTATCTTACCTAATAATGTCTCAAACTAGTGTGGTCATATTTTGATATTAAAATAACACATGTAGCACCTAGATAAATGACAGGATAACATGCCTTGCGTGTCATGGGGCTGGTGGGGGCCGAGGCACTGCTGTAGAGGCTGAGGCTGGAGTTGGACCTGCTGACGGTCAAACCCTTGGAAGTGCTTCCTGCAGGAGACAAGTACTTCTCCTTGATCTTCAGGTTGGTCCGGCCTTTCACTGTTGGTGACAGAGCAGGGGGATTTAACCCAATACTGTAAAAACGTGTTCACCTGTATAGCAGCCACTCCTCTAATAATAGCCAGCAGACACTGCATGCACACACAATTGAAGCAAGATCGCCAATTTAAAATCGGTGTTATGAATATCTGTATTCAAATTAGGGGTGTAAATCACACATTTTATCACAATACGATATTGTATTGATTCTTTGGACAACTATACAATATTTACTGATAGCACAAAAGTCTGCCACGATACGATTTTGATTCATTCCAGGGGCCTGCCACCGGTACAAGACCATACAAAATTTAATTAACATTTAATATTATTATATTTACAAACAGCAACTTAAATATTATTTGACAATTTCATTACACGCACACAAACTACTCTTTTTAATAAAAAGAATAAATATAAAGTGGGAATTTCAAAATAAAGGTGCATCTTAAAGATGACGATATATATCGATATTTTCACTTTGTGTCGATACGTTTGGACTGTTGATGATTGAATCGATGTATCGATCCAGATCGATATAACGTTACACCCCGAATTCAAATGGTAGACAATACTCATCTAAACTTTACCAGAAACAGATATTTAGTGGAACGCTGACATGTTTGAACAGTTCTTATGCTTATGCTTGATGATTTAAAAATGCTAAGTGTACAGTACATAAACAATATCTGACATTAGCTACAACTATACTGTAGGAAAGCATGGCACCAAAGAAAAGATAGAACCTTGGTTTTATGTAGAATGTTTACCTGACCTTAGAAGAAAAGCTGACACTAAATGTTGTTAGGTCATAATCTGTGGTACAGTATGTGTGGATCTAAGCAGCATGTATCATTTTTAGTCATACCAGGCGCTGAAGACTTGTCATATTACAGTAAATAGTATCCATTAAAGGTGCTGTAAGTAGGATTGTGAAGATCCAGGACAAAAATTGAACATCAACAACTTCTCAGTCCCTCCCCCCTTTCCGCTAAAGCCCAAAACGGTCTCTTAAGCCCCTCCCCCCACAAGGGAGAGCTGTGCACAATAGAGCGCGTGTCAAGAGGGGGGAAGGAAAGGAAACCTATCTGCACCTGGTGGGCGGGGAAGGGGGAGGGGAGGACGCTATGAAATGCGTGTGCCTGAGCAGTGATTGACACGCAGTTAGACACCCTGCCTGGCCCTGATTGGTGCATCTGAACAGGGAGCTGTTGATTTTTGCAAATCGCACTACAGGCTATAGGTGGTGCCAGAGGAGCCGGATTTCTTTTTAAATGACCTGCTTCATGTAGTTCTACTGGAACATTGGGTCAGTTTCAGCAAATATGACAAAGTTAGTTTCATAAGGCTTACCTACTGCATCTTTAAAATGTGTTTTGTTAAAAAAATATATAGTTTGCAGGAACAATTGGAATGATAAGTAGTGTACTCACCTCTGCACGGGTCATTCTTGACCAGGAATTCATCTAGAGCGGTCCAGCCTCCTCCCACCCTGACCATCAACGTGCTACGCAGGATACGAACCATCCGCAACTGTTGGGAATCTCCAAACTGCGGACAAAATACATATTGCAAGTTGTAGTTTTTGAATCACTCGCTGCCGTAGCATCTTCACACATTTTCCGTGGGCCACGTTCTTTCCAATCACCCAGGAAAAGTAATATCACTTCCTGTCTGGTCCGTTGGAAATCAGAGGAACAAATGAAATAGCTGCTTTAATATGTTTTAATCACCATCTATAAAAATGACTCACCCTGTATCTATTGGCACTTATTTGCTCCACTTCGAACCTCTTGGGACAGTTGCACTGGGATACCTGTCGACTCACCTTAAGAGGGCGCAAAAGTATAACAAGTACAGTGTCAAACCACACACCCACACGACATTTGTGTGTTTTCATGTGCGCGCGTTCTGTTCACACCTCTTCGTTGATTTGATCTGCATCCAGTGTTCTCCTGTAGGGATCTCTGCTCGGGTGGAGGGCACTCACAAACTCATAGTAGTCGATGAAGCCGTCACTGTTCATGTCGAAGATGTTTGCCACTGCGTTCATCTCCAGAGAGTTGGTGGGGAATTCTGCAGCAGGGAGGTGGAGGCGATTTAAAACTGGCACCTTAATTACATAGATACATAGATATGGCATGGCGTGTTTAAAAAGTAAATATCGGAAAAAAAGTGGCTTAACCAGGGGGCACCCACACTAGTAGACTGGTTCAATGTGATGCACAACATTTTTTTGTTGTGCATCACATGACATGCAGCAAAGGGCCGCAGATCGAATCCGCGGCAGCTGCGTCGAGGAGTAAACCTCCATATATGGGCGCGTGCTCTACCAGGTGAGCTACCCAGGCACCCGGAAAAACTAACTTTTGCTCTAAAGATAGATATATTTAATAATGTTGGAAAGGATGGATTGATTTTATTAGCCCACATAGATCTGATTTTAGGTCGGAATGGAACATCTACTGTAAAGGTGTGGACACACTAGGCCGAAAATCGGCCGTTGGACAGTCTGGCGAGGTCAGTGACTCGAATCTGTTAGGTGTGTCCCGTCGTCAGTCTGGGGGGGCTGTCGGCGTTCATTTTGGCCGACCTGACATGTTCAGTCGGCGGCAGGGCAGTCGGGACTCACCCGGAAATGGGGAGCGGAATGAGCGTGACTAGAGTCTCTCAAAATCTGACGAAAATCTTTTAAACTGACCTTTGTTGAGCTGAAATGAAGACAGATTCAGCAACTGCACGGCCTATTTCTCGCTTAAAATGTTTTCAGAAACATGTTTCAGTGAACTATTTTAGTACAATATGAGATCGTATTTGTATGGCGTTTGTGGAGCCTGAGCTGTCTACAGAGACCGCATTTTTTTACAGTGTGTTCAGGGGACAGGCAGCTAGCGGATAGTGAGGAGATGTTTGCTGTATGTGACAAAAAATGTTGTAGCCTAAAAAAACGCTTAGAGCACCTTTTAACAATATATGTATCTACATATATCAATAAAGTGTACAATGTATGATACTCTGTACTTGTTGACTTGAAAGTTCAATAATAAATAAGAATTGTAAAAAAAAAAGTAAATATTGGAAACCATGGAGATTTTGTCATAAACGGTATGGAAATGTTCTAATTCAAAATGCATTTATTTGAATAATGTTAATAGGGTGGAATTCATGTTTTGGCATGCTAATTCGTAATTTCAGATGCTGTCTTTTGAATGTTATGGTAACTGAAAATGAGTGATACATTGGTGAACTGTTTGATGACAAAAGGGGGTCTTACTGGAGGCGAGGACATAATCCACAAACTCCTTCTGGCTGATGCGTCCATCCTGGTCCCGGTCGATGCTGCGGAACACGTCTAAGATCCGTGACTTCAGATGACTAATCCACAGCATGTAACGCTTTCGCCAAATGTTGAAGTCAAAGTTTGCGAATTCCTCCATCTGTCCAGAAATGCCAAATATCACGACATCTATGTTGGTTATTACATCAATATTAGAGAAAGTGAATACAAATTCATTTTCCACATTCTCACACAGCTCACACAGCTAATGGCACCATTAGGAATGTGGACATTTTATTTTTTTATTAAAATCTTTATTTTTTTGGACATTTTAGGCCTTTATTGTGATAGGACAGCTGAAGACATGAAAGGGGAGAGAGAGGGTGTATGACATGCAGCAAGGTCGGAGTCGAACCCGCGGCAGCTGCGTCGAGGCGTAAACCTCTATATAAACCTCTATATATCTACCAACTGAGCTATCTGGGTGCCCGGAATGTGGACATTTTAAAAAGTACAATAACCTCTTTGAGTGTTTGCTGTTGTTGCTCCAGACGGGTTTGTCTCGCCACAGCCAGGAGCCAAAGTTTCTGCCACTGACTGACCAGCTGACTGAGCTCTGGGGTCTGGGGGTCGAGGTGCTCCAGGGGGACCGGTACAGCAGGCTGCAGCTTCAGAGTGCTCCTCCTTTCTAGATGGAGAAACAGCAACATGGAAGTCAGGAATCAGCTAAGGCAACTCGTTGAATCAGCAGGTCGATGGTCTTTAATCTGCCAATGCTTATATTACAATAATGACTTTTTGTAAAAGAATGTAAACCGTGCTGTTTTAATGGTGGCTTACTTGTGAGTGGCCGTTTGCTGGGGGAAACGTGCTGTTTCGAAATGCTCTTGTGTTTGCAGGATTTTGTGGCATGTTCAACCTCTGGGAACTTTTTATTCAACTCCTCCATGAATATCTGCAAAGAAGAAAGATCAGTGATAACACTGTACAGAAAGAGATGTTTCTTAATGCTCTGAAAGTTCTGGAACCAGGGTAAAGTACGTTACGCCATATGTATAAATTATATTATTTATAATTATATATTATATTTATTTGTGTATACTGTCCAACAATGCAGTGAAAAAGGAAATGGAGGAGCTGCTCACAAGTCTAAATAATGAAGACAAATGAATGATTATGGTGCAAAGTCATCATAAAAAAAAGATTTGGGAAATAATTTTGCTGTTCAGGTCAAAGCGTTCCAAAGTTGCTGTTGGATTTACATTCATCAGAGCACATATTAAGTGTAAATATTAAGTATTAATATCAGTAAGATCAGTAAGTCTTGCATTGCCAGACCTTCCTCCACCGCACTGCGGAGGAGGGTCTGGCTAGTCCACCCAGCATTCCAGGATGGGAGAAAAACGTGCTCTGGTTTATTGGCATTTCTTTAAACCAATCACAACCGTCTTGAGCGGCGCTAAGTGCCAGACAAAGCCACTGTGCCGCTGCAAAATAGCCTCGGGAAGGAACTTGTTTTGGTGGAACGTGTACGTTCAAAAGTTGTTATAGTCGTGCAACAGAACACTCCGATTGGACAGATAGTCTAGCTAGCTGTCTGGATTTACCCTGCAGAGATCTGAGGAGCAGTTAACCATAGTCCTCAGAAATCCACCAGAGTTTAGAATGCCAACACAAAGAAAGCGTAAGGTAACGGGCATTTGGCCATAATGAGGAACATCCGGCAGAATTTCCGACATCACCAGAGCAATCCCTGAGATGAAACATCGTAAATATATAGACTAGTAAGATAGTAAAGTAGGTGGCTCATAGAACAGAGAAGAAGCATACTGTGTGCTGCTCTATCAGCTCTTGGTTCTGCTCTGTGGTCTCCGGCGGAGGCTCGTGGTCTCTGAGGTTGAGGGATTCCTCTGCTGAGGAGATCCAGTCCAGTAGCCTCTGGACTTCCTCTCTCTCTGCCTCCAGTGCTGCCAAGCTGGCCTGGATCTTCTGGCCCTGCTGCTGAGCCCAGGTCTGAACCTGACTCAGAAAACAAGGAGGGGGAGGTAGTTCTATTCAGATGCTGTCAAATGTGACCAAGAATTCTGATGGACTGCCACTTGATCACTTTAAGATTTTAAGATGCACATTTGTTGTGTATCGTGGTGTATGGCATTGTCTTATCTGCCAGCGCTAAATACATTTCTATTTTCCATTTTATGCAAATCTAATGGACAATAAAGTTATCTGAAATGTTTCACAGTTTATACATGGCTAAAGGTATTTAAACAGTGACTCTCTGTCTTGTGACTCTAACTGATAGAAACTAATAGATTAGTTTGGAAAAAGCCCTCACCTCCTCATAGCGGGTCTTGGTGACACTAATCCAAGACTTTAGGGTGATTATGGAGTCTGGGTGACAGGAGGCCAGGATCTCCTCACCCAGACACTGGATGTTCTGTAACTCCATGACCTGAGCCTGCAGGGCACCCATTGATTCCTTTAGAGGGGGAGAAAAAAGGATTTATTTGTTTTATCCAATAAAACACAGATTCTCACGTAGGATGAGCCATTAGCATAACATTTTATGAATTTCAAAACACGTTGGTTTCTTTTCTTTTTCCTTTTCAGAAGTGTTAAACAGTTTGTGGCCGCAAGGTGATACTAATGGTCTTAGAGTGTCTGTCCATCAATCGGTTCAATGAGTTCAAGCATGAAAGTCTGCAAACATCGGCACCAACGTGTTGCTCTGTAGCAGGCCCTGACCTTTGACCTCCCCTGAAGCAAATTGTATTTTTCCTATAGGGAATGATAAAGTATCATGTTATTACTGACCTTGTGTTGTTTGTGGAAAGCAAGCAAGCCTTCCTCCTCCTCTGGTATCACTCCGTATTTCAGTATCCTCTCTGCTTCAGTGAGGCGCTCCATGAAGGAGTGGACGAGGCCATCAAACTTTTCAGCCTAACGAGAACAAAGACAAAGATTAAGATGAGAGTAGGGTTGACCCATAACCTTTTATTAATGGTCAGATATCAGCCAATCAACTGCTATCCATTCCTGATATCTTATATACATATTTTGTCCATGACCACAGCTACCTGCAACAAACTACGAGGGGACTTCCTAGTTAGAATTTTCCAGCCAGACACAATTCTACAGCTTCAGTCAGAACAAAAGCTCATTCACCCTTCACCTTCATTATGTGTGAGAACTACCTGCTGAAGCGCAGCCTCCAATCTGTCTTGCTTGCTGACCGACAGTTTGCACACCGCCTCCCAGCGGCCCTCCAGCTCATCCATCTGCTCCTGCAGCCAGTGAGCATCAGCGGTGCTGCTTCTGGTCAGATCCCTCACAGAGCGCTTCAGGGTCCTGATGCATCCAGCTCGCTTCCCTAACTCCTTTTGGAAGGCCTACGAGGGAGGACATTTGTTAAGAAACTGCAATTTCGCTACAAAACAGCAGTGTGAAGAAACGCATACAGACATACAGCAACTTAATATCAATAAATCATTACCAGGTTAATAATATAGTTTATAGCAGCTATGCCAAGGCATTAAAATGACTACAATTTGAATTCTCTAGCATGAATCCTGTTTCTATTGTAGATAGTGTTAAGATATCAGCTTATTGTCTTTAGGGAAGTGGGCGTGGTTAGCTGATGGACATGGCCAGACTGACACGTCACAAGAAGGGGCGTGTTTGTGTGATGCTGATTAATGGCGCGTTCATGCCACCTCGGAATAACAGGGACCGCCCCAGTGGTTACGTTGTTTTTCCGACTGGCAGCGTTCACATGGTCGGAATGCGTGTTCTTCTTCTTCTGTTACATTGGCATTTGGGATAACAATTTTTTGCATGACTGCCACCAACCGTTAGCCATAGCCTAGAGCATCAGGTGTGTGAAAACATGGAGGCCACAATAACAAAAGATGTGCTGCTGTTTTCTTACGCGAGCATCCAAACAGCACATGGACAGGTGTGTGTTTGTGTTATCTGCAGGACAACCAACGGGAAAGTACACAGATAATGTGTTGTTTTTTTATACATAGGCCTATTTATGAATACTTTTAAACATGTTATGTCTGTGCAAGTTTCTTGGCAGAGGCATTTGTCCACAATAAACAGTTTATTGTCATTGAAATATGTTCAGTGAACCAAAGTCGCCTACATCAAACGTCAGCTGTCAACAACGCGTCACCAACTGGGAAACTCAGTTAGCAAAATCTAGCCCGAGTTTCCCACCTCTGATTCCCACAGGAAGTGTCGTGAATGGTGACGTTTTCACTCGTAAAAATGTTTTTCCGATGTCCATGTTAGCCCAGGTAGGTGTGGAGATTAGAGCTGAAAATCTTTGCAGACGGGTTCGGTCGGGTTCTGTCTTAATTTCGGGCCGGGCTCGGGCTTTCGCTCCAGGTTGCGCTGTAAATGAGCGGACAGGTGATGCTTTTCGATTAGCGCAAAAATGGATGCTGAGGAGGTGAAACGGAGGCTGGCCTCTGGAAGACTTATTTTATTTCTTTGTTCCAACTTCCAAGTGGCCTATAGCCTAAGTTAGTCATGTATAAATTATGTAAAAAAAAATTATAAATGACTCAGTCTTGACAAAAGGCAAAAGACCTGTGTGCGTGCGCACATTTGAAAAATGTCGGGCTGTAAATGGGTTAGGGGGTTAGGGTTAAAAAGCTGTCAATCAAAATGTATTTGTTGTGCTCCAGACGAATATTGTCGGGCACGGGCCTTGTCGGGCCTAACTTTTAAGGGCCGATTACAGCTCTAGTGGGGATGAGATTCAGGTGGAGATTGTTTCCGGCGGGAAACAATTACAGAGGCGGCACGCTGACGGCTGCCAACCACACGCTTTCTACACAGAGAACACTATTGAAGACAAAGAGGCTGAGAGACTATTCTTGTTTTCCCACAACACGACTTTTGTAAATACACCTTTGTGTTTAAACCAATGTGGTTACTACATACACTGTGAAAAGATAGATGGACAACGCATCTCCACTTCCTCCCACTGTAAAAAAGTGAAGCCAAAATATCCCAGATACGGGCGTCGCCATCTTGTTATTCTGAAGGCAGAGTCTGCGCAGTAGTGATCGGGCGGTAGAGTCGCGGCACCAAAGTCACCCAGTCCCGCCTACCCGCCCCAACCAATCGCGAGTCAATCCCAACTGTCAATCATGACCTTTCACCCTGTTTCTATAGAATTAAATAACACATTAAAACCAAACCAGAAAAGTGAACACTTGAAAAAACATCAGCATGATAGGAGCTAGCTAAAGTGATCGAAACCATCTTTGGAATTTTTTTAATATAACGTGAACTTTGATTTTTTTAGTTGGCCCGTGTTCCATTCGCTTACATGGAGAGGGTGGAATTTATGACCTATTCTGAAGCCATCCACTAGGGGGCGATGGAGATGTTTTGGCTTCACTTACACAGTCGACGCATCAAACCCTGGTTTCAAGGTGCAGTAGGTAAGTAGCCTAGATATCTAGACGCACCCTAGCGGCAGCGAATTTAATTTGCAGCCAGGGGGGTCCAGGCACTCTCCGTTGGCTGAAAAAACCAAACTCTTGTCAGGCCAATCACATCGTGTATAGAGTCGGTGGGCGGGGCTTATGGCTGCTGCTGCTGGGAACAGCGGTCTTCTGGAAGACTAGGAGTTAAGCTTTTCTTTGAGAAAAGAACAACAAACGGCACAGAAATCATTCTAAGGAAAAGGAAGATGTGTTTTGTCGACCGGATACGGCAAAAGTTTAATCTATCAACTGTCTTCGCTACCTTCTTCGTTGCTCTGCCTGGTTGTAGCGCTATCCTATTACGTGCAGAGGGAATTTGAAAGACAACCGTTTATCCCGCCCCTCGGATTGAGCCCTGTCAATGGTGAGTTCCCAGAACCAACATCTTCATGTGGGTCTGGCTTGTCAGGCTAGTAGGTAAGACTTATAAAACTAACTTTCTGTCATATTTGCTGAAACTGACCCTATGTTTGAGTAGAACTACAAGAAGCAGGTTTTTTTTTTTTTTTAATCCGGCTCCTCTGGCTACATTTCTACAGCCTGTAGTGCAATTTGCAAATATCCACCGCTCCATGTTCAGATGCACCAATCAGGGCCGTCTAACTGTGTGTCAATCACTTCTCATGGACACACATTCATTCTCCCTTGTGGGGGGAGGGGCTTAGGAGACCGTTTTGGGCTTTAGCAGAAAAGGTGGGAGGGACTGAGAAGTTTTCGATGTTCAATTTTTTGGGCTAAGTCCTGGATCTTCACAATCCTACCTACAGCACCTTTAACATGGTTAATTATTGAGGCCACGCATATAAATGCATGCTAGGTATTGTACCTTGTGTTTGTCGATCAGGTTGTTGACCATTTCTTTGTCTCCACCAACAGGAACGTCCTCAGCCAGTTGGGGCTCCGCTCTATACAGCCAGTCATTTAGTGCCTGGAGAGCATCGGTGAATCTCCCTGAGAACAGCAGCGCTTCCTCCAGCTTGTGTTGTCTGAGAGAAGCAAACCACAATATTGGGTACATATAAAAGATCGTGATTTTAAAAGAATACTTGGTAGGAATTTGCATGTGTAATACAGTTCTATACCTCTCCATAGACTTGCCACTGATGGTGTCCCATGTATCTTTGAGCTCAGCCAGAAGATTTTCCACGTGCTGTCTATCGTGGCTGGTTTGAGCTCTTTCATGAAGGCCGCGTCCACTCTTCAGCGTAGCTTCGTACATGGGCCTCTTCGACCTCAGCAGTTTCTGGAACTCCTGATTACAAGACCGGAGATCAGTGAAGGCATATATTCATAAACACACAGCATACAACCAAGTTGCATTCATCATGATTCCTACTGCACCTTCTGTTCAGCCAGTTGCTGTTTAATCTCATCGTGGGACACAGCAATCTCTTTGTGCGTGTCTAATGTCTGCTCTACCTCCGTCATCCAGTCCAACAGCAGGCGCCACGATTCATTAAACTGAAATGTGAGAAATAAAGACATACATTAGAGATAGATACACATTTATACAAAAGTTCCTCCAAGTGGAACAAGTCACACTTAAAGTACATGTAAAGTTTGAGAAAGACGGAGAAGTGTTGGTGTTAATATAGTGGTATACCTGTTTGGCAGTCTTTTTGACCTCCTCCAGCGCCCTGCCTCTTTCTGAAGCGCGCTGCTGGAGCTTTTTGTGGCGATCCTGGACAGTCATGATTAGGTTATGAATGACATCACAGTCTTCCTTCCGGCTCAGTTCTATTAGTCTGCGGGCTGTGCTCTCCACTGTGGTCTTCTTCTCACCATAACCGTTCACCTCATTCACCAGTGTCTGTACAAATACATAAGTATTTCATGAAGCAAAAATTTCCAAATGTGTTATATAACTCTGGATAAAAAAAAAAAAAAAAAAAGACCTACTCTGTGGTCCTGTAGTTGAGTACAAACTTTGTCCAGAACAAAGCTGGGAGCAGGAAAAAGCCCGATGGACTCCTCACACTTGCTCATCTTAGTGAGAAGTTCCTGGACGTTACTGTGGAACTCCTTGGCCAGACTCAGTCCTTCTGTAAGCCTCGCCTGTGGGACCAGCACGACAATCAGATATAATGACATGCACCACATTAATGATATATCAGCAGGATGACGCAAAGCCACGAAGAGTTAAATAACCTTGCGCTCCTGGACTTTGCTGTAAACGGACGCCCATTTCTGTTCAAGAATAGATAAGCTGTGCTCGGTGCTCGATCCCCGCACAACTACGCTGCTCTCCAGCATCCTGAGGATGGCGTTCTTCACATCCGTGAAGGCGTGAAGCTTTGACTCCATCTCACTGCACAACTCCTTTTAAGGGGAAAAGAAGAAAGACAATCAGTTTTTAGGGAAGACATTCTTTTGTACTGGCTTACATGTACACATTTTTTATTTCTTGTTCTTTATTTGTACAGTAAAAAAGTCTGGTCTGTTTTACCAAATGTGCGTTGAGTCTCTCACTAGCAGAGTCCGGCATACCCCACATGGTTTTAGAGGAGGACAGTCTCAGGTCTGTGTTCTCCAGCCACTGCAGGAGATCCTGAATCTCCATTGTAACATCTTGTACCTGCAGTAAAAAAAAACCCCGAAAGAACGAATGAAACGTCTCCATGGTGATGTGGCTGTCACTCCACTGCAACCTCATTTATGGCACAATGTTTTATTACTGCATGTAACATCAATAGCCATCAACCTTTGTATTATATTTTATAAGTGGAACAATGACCAACTTAAAGATAATATTTGGTTATTACAATGCAGTTTCATCTGTAGATATGGTTTCAATTATTTCATTTTAAACTTTGCCTTCCGTTATCACAATAAAAGCAACCAGTTTCAATTTGGACTCGCCTCTACACATTTTAATGTTAACATACAATCACCATAAGAGGGCGCCATGGTACTCAATAATTAAACCTAAAATGCAGTACAGCTGAGGAAAAAAAAAAGAAAGAAAAAAATATATACAATATATATATATATATATATATATATATATATATATATATATATATATATATATATATATATATATATATATATATATATATATTAGGGCTGGGCGACATGGAGAAAATATCAAGATATTTTTGGCCTAATACCCCGATATTATTATTGTGACAATATTAGTAGGGTTGACTTGGTGCTTTCACAAAATTTTTAGAGATGAGATTTTTGAAAAATAATCAATCATGTGGACATAATGACTAAGTGGGTACAGGCAAATAATAGAACAGCTATAACAGCCTGGTAAGTTCAGAAAATTACGTCACTTTACTGTAATGCAGCCTTTCAAGCCAGGAAAAGACACCACTTATGATAGAACGATATCCAAAATCTTAGACGATATCTAGTCTCATATCACAGTATCGATATTTTTTTTGTATCAATCTTTCTATACTACTTTGTGACTTTTGTTGCAACTGTAACAAAATAACGGATCTGTTTTTCTCTCTTCACCTGACTCAGTCTGTTCTCTAACTCCAGCTGCCTGCGTTCAGTCTCACAGCGGACAAACTCCCAGCTGTCATTGAGTTGCTCCAGCCGAGACTGCAGACCATGCGGGCTGTCCCCGGACCCAACCTCCAGCAGCCCCCTGCCTGCCTGGTTCAGGGACTCCATCGTGCGAACATGGGACATGACATCATTACGCAAGACCTTGTAGGAGAAAGAAGCATAAAAGGAAGAGTGTGATTCAAACGTATCGCTTGGAGGTGTTAGGAGTGTTTTCTGGTCTGAGTTGTGTCCGGCAGTTCAGACAAAGACATGTACGTTTCTAGCAGTGTTGATAAAGTATGAATTAGAAGAAATAATATGTGAGGCACAGACACTGGTAAACACCATGGCGAACACTGTCAGGAGTCAGAAGTGTGTTAGTCATTCAAGGCTAAGGGCACTATTTTAACGATCTGAAACGCAAGTATCAAACGTGAAACGCAAGTAGCTTTGTGGGCGGATCTCGGGCGCTGTTGCTATTATACCGGCGGGATAAATGACTCTTGCGCCCGACGCAAATCTTAAATGGGTTGGTCTGAAGTAGCTAGGTGTGTGTCCTTAAGTCCTCTAATATTTCCTCATTTATGTCATCAACACATCCATGATTCATGGAAATGTTGTGTAAAACATAACAAGCCACAAAGAATGCTGCGACTTTTTGAGGACTGTACTGTAAAGTACCTCTTGACCTATCCAAACACCTGAAGTGCATTTTCAGTAATATTTTTCTTTTTTCACACTACATTATGGCCAATCATGCGCCCCTAAAATAGCATCTGAATAACGCGCCACTGACTTTAGACTAGCGCCACTGACTTTAGACCAGGTTTTTCCTGGTCAGTGGCGGAATTGTTTTCTGAAACTGCAAAATAGCACCAGGGAACTTTTGCGCCGGAACATGCCTCCTCTTTTCACTGAACCGCCCCCCGGGAGCGCAAATACATTCCCTAATTTACCGACGTGCGTCTGTGGAGGGAAAAGTCCGCTGTGCGTTGGGTGCAAAATAGGAATGATACATGCGTCGGTGTACAAAGGCAATTGCGCTGAGTGCAAGATAGGGCCCTTAGTGTTATCTAGCAGATAAGCCCACAGCTCTGTGAGAAAGTTAAGAGTTGCACACTGTTTTCTGAGACCTTCAAAGTCTGAAGAAGCTCGATTACACTTATTGTGCGTTGTTTTTGTCTTGTAATCGCGATTAGTAGCTCGAGTGTGACATCACATCCATGTCGAAAAAACGAATAACCGCGGGTTGTTGTGTTCTTTTTGTCACACAATACTACAAGTCGGAGAAAAGATGGATTTTTTTAAACATTTTTAGTAACATTTAGGATTTTATTCACCCAGTTATTGACATATTACACAAATATATTTCACAGTTTGATACATGAAAATTATGTTTTGATTAACGTTAGGCTACTGCTCTGCTTTCTGCTCAAGACTCGGCTTAAAGCCATTGTTGCCATATAGCAACCGAGCGTCTCTAGCCAATTCCAGCTCCACAAGCTACAAAATAACTAATTAGGCGGTATTTAACTCCTAATAAGACTGTAGCGACATGCCTATAGGTAGCAGTATACTGTGCTATGTGTACGACTTCTTCAGTAATTACAACAACGACAAAAGTGCTTAAAATTGTAGAAAACCACAATGTTTACTAAGTGTGATGCACGACGTAGCCATCTTTGAAAGTGAACTCTCGGGTCCTCTGAGTTCAGACGATTTGTCGAGTCGTATATACGACCTCGTGGCGTTCTTTTTGCAACTTCCGGTTCGTAACTCCGGAAAACGACTCGTAGATCGACTTCGGTGGACAAAAAGAACGCACCATTAGTATATCAAATTGTATTCAGGCCATCACCAACCTTGTGTTTGGCCAGCTCTATTTCACAGGCCTGCAGGTCGATGCTGATTGGCCGGCTGCCCTGCAGTTGCTCAGCAGTCCAGGAAAGCCATGTGTGCAGCTCGTCCAGCGTGTTTTGGAACTGACCCAGACCCAGCAGAGCACACTCCAGCTGATGCTGATGTCACCACAGGAAACAAAGTAAAATATATAGTTTTACTTCATACAGTCTTCCAGCTAAATATATAGTTTTACTTCATACAGTCTTCCAGCTAAATGTAGTTTGTTGTTGAATAATACTACATATAATACTTAATATCTGCCTGCATATTCTCACCTGTCTGCTGACAGTCTCTGACTCCAAGCTGTCCCAGCGCTGTCTGAAGTCACACAGCGGTGAGACGGAGCCCGGGCGCTCCGAGCCTGCAGACAGCCGGCACACAAAGCGATGGTTCAGGCTTTCAATCTCGATTTTCTTCTGGTAAAGTTCACGCTTAAATTCCTGAGGGAAAGGATAAAGAAATAATATTATGTTTGGATATTAGCTGTCATGACTGATGTGTTTTCAGTTATAATAAAACACGTATAGCCAAAAGCACAGTCTCTGTATAATATGAGACCAAGAAACATATTGAGAAAAACTTTGTATGCGTGTTATTCAGCATATAAACTCACCTTGAGGTCGCGTAGCTGCTCTTTGACGGATTCCAGGTCAGTTCCTACCAGGAACTCTTCAGTAGACCTCAGCTCAGCTGACTTCAACCACTCGAAAAGACCCTATTAGCAGAACAATAACAGAGTGGGCATTAAAGCACAATAAATGATATACTGTTCCGACACTCAGTCCTGATTTCTTGCTGAATTGTGTGATTTTAACAGCAAAGAAATGTCTGCCAACTGCCAAACGCGTAACCCTGTTGGTATATACAGCTGGACACATTTCACACAGTTTTCTTTAGATACTGTCTCGCACAGTTTGCACCATTACACTCATCTGCCTTTGGCAGAGGACCACACAATGTGTCAGTCACTCAAAAGTAAAGCTACAGGGAGTAGTCTGGACTTTGCTATTGTAACAGAATAAAAGACTTTGTCTTTGGCAGGGTGCCATAACACTGCTTAAGTCAAGCAGGGGTGGCCAAAGTGTCCTTTTTGATATGGCTATATACTGATACTGAGCTTGGGAAGATTTGTTATTATATGGAAACCCACCTGCATAGTGTCTTGATAATGTAGTGCCAACTGCAAGGACTCCTCCAGCTTTTTGTGACATTCGCTCCACAGTTTACTCAAGTTGTTCCACGTGCAATAAAGCTTCAAGACATCAAACATACAAGGTTTTTAGTTTGTTAACACAACACCATAAGTAAAAAAATGATTTCATGTCAAATGATAAAATGTATTTCATACTTCATCCAGGCTCTTCGTGACATCTGGTTTGTCTGTATCGCCACATGCTGACATCAGATCCATTCCCAAAACACCAAGGGTGTCCAGATCTCCCTGTAAACTATCAATATCCTCCCTGAGTGTCTATAAGTTGAAAGGATGGAAAAGGTTACACGGTGTCTTTTTTTTAATAACATTGTGGATTCTTATACATGACTCCTTAAAGAGCTTCCAGACAAACCTGCATGGTTTCAAGGCTCTGGCGGATTGTTTCGGAATCTGTCCGACTAGCATTGAGATCCAAAACTGCCTGCTGAGCGTCATTGAGAGCAGCCGTGACATCGCTGACATCGCTCCAGAACTTCAAGGCAAGATCCAAGAGTTTGAGTAGCCAGCTTTCCCTCTCCTGGGCCTGAGTATGTGTCTCATCCCACAGCTGGGACAGACCGGACACTTGTTCCTGGATTGCTAAAATCACAAGGATATAACAGGGATATTGCTTAGAATTAATCATTTTCCCACAGTAGCATTGCTACGTGTAGCCCTGTGTGTACTAGGACAGTATCATATCTGCAGCTTATGCAAATAATATAATTTCTCAGTTTCACCTGTGCCGACAGATCCATCACCAGCTGCCTGCGTGTTAGCCAGCAGTTCATCTGCCTGTGTTTTGACACTGCTAAGGCCCAGCATCAGCTTGGATAGCTCGGCCAGGGTGTGCTTATTGTCCTGCAGCTGCTCCTGGATCCTTGGGGTGAGGCCTTGAAGAGAGGTGGGGGTCTGTAATCGACTGTGCAGGCGGTCAAGACTCTCTCTGATAAGGATCATCCTCTCGTTCAACTATAGACACAAGAAAAGATATGGAGTTGTGTGCTTGTGTGAATTTGCGATACATTGCAAAGTGTAGGGCTATTTATAGAATGTCCTGCGTTATCCAAGCATTCTTACCTGAGTGAATCGAGGCAACGACTCCTCGAGTAGATTAGCAGTCTCTCTGACCCGGTCTCTGATGACTCTATGCTGCTCCTCGGTCTCTGAAGCCTTTCGACAGAACTCATCCCCCTGAATGGGGTTCAGTTCTGACAAGCGTTTTGCCAGAGAGCATAAGCGTGCAATCAAGGGTCTGTGTTCTGCTATAGACTCCCTCAGACCCTTGGCAAAAGAAAGATGCAAATAAAGGTTTAGTAACAATGCAGAGAGCAGAATTTATTTTAAGAAAGAACCTAATTCGAGTTTAATCCCTACAATGGGTAGAGGAAGTTTGAAAAAAAAAAGAAATTACTTTTCATGGCATACTTGACAAAACTGTAATACCATTATAGTGCACAGGTAGAAAGGTAACCCTGTCAGGAGGTAGATTACATTAATGAACCGTACTCGAACAGAACAGCTCATTCACCTAGAGGAAAATAGTGTCCGACTGTGAAGTATTAAAGGACGTCTTTGTTGAACTGGACAAAAAAATGAATGGGTAAAAAAAGAAAAGCTGGCACTCTAATGTAGAGAGGCAGGTTTCTTCTACCTGTAAGAGGTCCTGTTGTTCCCGAAATGCCTCATAGCTAATTGTGCTCAGGGAGAGCTGGCCAATTAGGGTTTGAGTTTCTTCAAGCCAGGGCGAAACCTCAGCGTGGCCCTCTGAGAACTGGAGAAGAAGCGACTGAGCGTGCTCAAGCTGCAGGACCACATGGGAATTGGTGGCAGAGGTGGTGTTGCATTGTTCCTGTAAGGCCTCTAGTGGGGTCTGCACGGAGAGGTGACAGTAAAAGAAATCCATTTGAAATGTTAACACCTTGAAAGTACATTTGTTTACATTATCAGTGAATTAGTCGAGTGAAATGAAGCGTGTAGAATACCTGCAAATCGACTGTTTCTCCTTCATCACTGTATGTCAGCAAGATTTCAGCGATCTTCGCCATCTTCTCAATGTTGAACCTGTGTTGGAGAATCTCCACTGCCAAAATCTATTCAGGAGATAATACACTCAAATTATATTCACTTACCAAACATAATTGAAATTAATTTTTAAAATTTTAAATCTGCACACCTTAGAAATTACAGATAACACAAACTTGTACTTGTTTTCTTTAATTCAAAGTGGGAAATATATGCCCCGACCTTCTGTTCATAGAGTTGTTCTGCTATCAGTTTTGGATCCAGATGAATGGTTTTCAGCTTTTCAAGACTCAGCGCTGTGTCTCTGAACCAAGCCATCTCTTTCACCACTGCCTGTTCCAGCTGATGAGAATATACATTTTTTGTTAGCATAGCATTATTACTGTAACATATAATGTATAACACAATCATATACAATATTATAATTGAAACATGACAACATTATTCTGAAATCTAACACCACTTGGCAGCACATACTGGCAGTAGTATCATTCTAGGTTATAATTAAATATAAATAAAAATTAAAGCAAACAATATGTTTCAGGTTTAAAGACAGTTCTTGAATATTAATGAATGAATGAACTTATAGAACTTAAATATAAACTTAAGTATAAGTGTGTATAAAAACAGCAAGTAAACACATACACAACAACAAATTCATGAAAGTACGTAGAGAATACATAAAGTGAAACAGGCCATATCGAAATAATTGAAGAATTACATTAAATGTTTTTAAGACAAAAATATTTAAGATACAAATATAAATATTATGAGCCGAGTATATAGAAATATCAAGATATAAGCAGTAAAACAATGCTTGGAAATGTACAAAAAATAATACAATTGTAACCAAATAAGTAATAGCTTGAAAGTTATTCTATGAAGCATTCACCTTATATAAGGCCTTTTTCAGACAATCTGACTTATCAAAGCAGGAAAAGCACAGGAGTAACTAATCACACTAATGATGGCTCCACTTGTATTTACATAATTAATTACACCTGTGTTTTTCCTGCGATGAAATGTCAAAATATCTGTCATGATAACATTAGATTCTTTACAGCGGAATTACAAATGAACAACCATGGAGTCCACTAATGTTAAGTTGGATATAGAAATTAGATAATAGTAATCTACTGGTTTGGCTAGTTCAGTAACATTGTAATTCCTTGTCTGATAATAAGAAATGTATCTCTTACTCTGGAAAAAAAGTTACTTGCTAGCTTCACTAGTCAGCAGAGTTCACTTAAATTGAACTTTTCATATCAAGCTAGGTACCTAACGTTAACGTTAGCTATCCTAGCATTTAGCATTAATTTTATTTACCAGAGCAAAGGCTTTGCAGAATTGTTGTAAACATATCTTGAGTTTCTTTGCTAAGTTTAACTGGTAGCTAGCTAGCTACCAAAGCAAACAAAAGTGAGTTTATTCTAGTGAAAAAAAACTCACACTTTGGAAGCTAGCAAGCTCCTCCTTAGAACTGATATTGAAAGTTAATGTTAGCTTTCACAAAGTTTGTGCTACCCATAAATGAATCGATTTTAAAATCAACGAGACCATAATTTAAAAAAAATTAACATCATTCTGAAATGCAGAAGACTTAAAACTAGCGATTGAGACCATAAACTCATTATGGAAATGTTTACTGAGGTAATAAATCAAGTGAGAAGTGGGTCACTTTCTCATAGACTTCTACAGAAACCGACCTCCTTTTGCAACTGCACGTGCCGCCCCCTGCTGGAATTCAGATAGAATGCAGGTTTAAGGCACTTTCCGCATTTGTCCATTAATATTAACAGTCTATGGTGGGAACATTACCCTCTGTCTCTCAGCTGCACATAGTACTGCATCTCCCGCATGTGTCTGCGCTCCTGCTGCCCCCAGGAGCTCCCTCTCGATGCGGCCCAGCCACAAATGGAGGTCCTCCTGGCTGGAGGTGCAGCGACTGGAGGCCTCCAGGGCCTGCTCCAGCCTCTGCAGCACGTCCAGACTGCTTAGACTCAGCACAGAGCAACGGATACGCAGAGCATCCATCTTCTCCTGCACCAGCTGAGCTTCCTCCTCTGAAACCGAGGACAAATCACAAATAATCAGCAGTCATAGGGTAAGTAAATATATTTTTGCAGACATTGATTGTCAATTATAAAAATCCGCTTTCTTTTAAAGATTGATAGAATGTGCTTTTTATTTACTGACATATATATATATTGTGGTATTGATCAACAGAATTGATTCACTATATCTATTGGAAATTGATCTGGATATATTATAGCATACTGTTTTGACATTTTAATCAGATTCCACACAATAACCAAATGCCGGAGTATGTATTCATATTATTACCATTAGATTTAAACATTTGCAGGGAAATGATTTGCTGATGCTACTGGCAGTTTTAGAACAAAATATTAGTATTGATATTTAAAAAAAATATTGATCCAACCTCAATGACCATACAATGCCAATAAGGTTTGATCTTATTGTATGTAGAAAACACTACCTGAAATTGCTTCCATCAGATCATGTCCTGACTTTTGTATTTTCCCTAGCTCAGCTGTTTTGACTTGAATCTCTTCAACAACGGCCTAAAAGAAAGTGAACACATGTCAAAGTTATAATTCTCGACTCAAACTGCGTAATGCACATTTGCTATACTGTACATGCAGTTGAACCATACAAGGTAGATTTCCAACCTTGGCCTTATCTGTAGCCTCTGAGAGATGCAGCATCGCTCTCTCTGCATTCCGTAGTTCAGCTAGGGTCTGTTCCACAGATATGAGCCACTGCTGCAAGCTGTCTACTCCTTCCTGGAAGAGCTGGGCCCTGGGCAGAAGGAGCTCCAGACTCGCTCTCCTACCAACAACAAAATGCCCACTGATTGTTACCATCGGTGAGAAAAAATTGTATCATGCAGTAAGCCTTGCCAAATGTAAGTGTGGCATTGCCAGTAAAGGTAGCTGACCTTTGCTCTGCCCCCAGCTGTAAGGCCTCCCACTTCTGTTTGAGAGCGGAGAGCTTGACCTTTTCCTGCTCCCCTTCCTGTCCTGGGTGGGCCTCCACAAGCCGAGGGCCCTCATAAAACAAGGAGTCCATACTACGCCTTCGGTCTGTTAGGAGGCGCTGCAGGAGCTGTAAAACAACAGAATACGCTCAGGTAAAGCCATACTTCATGAAATCAAAAATGGTTTATTATAGATTGAGGAGTCTATAAAATGTACCTCTATTTGACAGTGATAAATATTCCAAAGCACTCACAAACAATCTTCTGTATTAAATCAAATCAGTTCTTATCACGTGTGGCATGTGGCTCAGAGTGTAGAGGGTCGCCCCTCAACCACAAGATTGGCAGTTCGAGCCCGGCCTCCTCCGGCCACATGTCAAAGTGTCCTTGAGCAAGACACTGAACCCCAAGTTGCTCCCTGGGTGCTGTATGTGTATGTATCCTAATGCTTAGGATGGGTTAAATGCAGAGATTTAATCTCACTACATTGTACTGCAGTTTTATGTGACGAATAAGAATACAGTTTCTGTTTTTTTATTACTACAAAACAGGTTTACCTTATATTTAATACCATTATGTTTTAATTTCAGAGAAATCACATTGCTTCCAGTAAGAATGAATATTTATCAAAGCCCCATTCTTGTTTTCTCTGCCTTTGGATCAGTGTGGAAGAAGCCCTGTCTCGTGTGTCAAGCTTACATTGTCAAGAGGCAGGCATGTTTCACCTCATCCAAAGAGCTCACAATGGGTGTGATTACAGCTGAAAGGTGAGAGACTTTCCTGCCCCAGGAAATGTTCACAAAGACTTACTGAAGCTCTTTGTGGTTATGAATGCCACCCATTCACCACTGGATAGCACAGAATGTAGGTTATAAAGGAAGCAGTTGAGCATTTTCATGACCTCAGCACACTTTTCTATAGGTAAACCTGTCAGGTGTATTCCCACTACTAAATAAAAACTCCAAATGTGTTTTTTTTTTTGGAACAAAAGATATGGTGATATTGGTGATAACAGACCTTTTGTTCTTGGAGCTGTGCTTTCACTACTTTGACCTCTGAGGATGGGGGTTTCTGATTGGCTGTGAGCTCCTCTATCTCACTGACCCACGTGAGCAAAGCTTCCAGGTTTTGGAGAAATGTCTCAGAATCTGTAGACACATCCCTCAGTGCCAGGGAAGATCTCGTTCCCTTGAGAAAGACCATGACAAAGTATTAGCTGAAGTATGAATGAATGAAAATTCTGTCATCAGAGGTGAAACATGACAAGTTTTACTGCAGCACACGGAGAAAAAAAGTTAAAGGTACCCTCCATCTATCCAGGCTGGAATCCTGGTCTGAGCTTGAGTGTCCATCACTTTGGAGCTGCGAATTAAAGACAGTCGACATTTCATAAAGTCACTGTTTTAAAAAGACCCACCACGATGTTATAGAGACAAGAAAGACAAACTTTTAAAGAGAGTCTAGATGGGAATTGTTATTAATAAATCATTTTAAGTTCAGATGAGAAGAGGAAAGGATGAAATGGAGGACAGGTGAGATTTGTCGTGTTTGAAAGTTGGTGTTTTTATCAACCTCAGCGAGTTCCTCGGCGACCCCATTCAGGACTCTAACAGTTCTGGTGACTACGGGGTCCCCTCCTTTATCTCCAGACGGATACTCTGTCACTTCCACAATTTCGGTTACAGTTGTTTCCGTCACCTCCGTCACCTCTGTAACCTCACGTGATCCCAGAGTCTTCCAGGACCAGGGGCTTCCTTCTCTGGAGTCTCTCCTATGGAAGCTGGCCCTCCTCTCTGCTGAGCACATGTCCGGGTGAGCCAAGGGGGATCTGGTAAACTCTGGAGGCACTGTTCTCCTTGTCAGTGTCCCATTTCGGGATGTTTTTATCGGGGAAGGGCTGTTGTGCCAGGCATTATCCAGAGTACTGGTGCTCCTGATTGTGGATGCAGGAGAGCTGCGGAGGGGTTTGTCTGAAACGGGAGTATAAGCTCCCTCCTCCCTCTTCTGATCAATTTCCTGTGCCTCCTTGTCTCTCTCCACCTCTCCTTCCTTGTTTGCATCCTCGCTTGCTTTGTTGTGGACAGCAACTTCTGGTTTGGCCTCCCCATGTTGCTCCGGGGGCTGCCACTCTCTTCGCCGTTGGTAGCACTCCTTCAGGAAGTCCTCATCTGACCTTACATGCTTGGACTTCTGGCCCAGGCAGCTGGGCCGGCTGATGAGGTTACCCATAATCCTTCAGCCCCAAGGCTAGTGAGGTAATAGGTGAGGTAAGGCCCCTCGGCCATGCATGCGGAAGATCCTTCAGCTACCTAAAATAAGACAAGGGGGGCTCTGGGTCATCATGCAGTGAACAAGTGTTGATAGTGTAAAACAACATAAAAATTATACCACTGATTTTTTTAGTATTGCTTGCCACAGCTTACATCGTCTCTCACATCCTTTATTTGCTACATTTTTGTGTGATGTTGCCCTTTTCTTGGCACTGAAAGACCAGCGGGAACTACAGCAGAGATACTTGGCCTGGATATTCCCTGTCCCTTTGTCTTCCTTTAGACCACATACACACATGCTCCCCATCTATCTCACATCACCAAATGAAATTTTCTGGGCTTAGAAATCAATGTGACAGGCTTGTCGAGGATCCCACTGTTGAGCCTGGCACGCTAAACCAGTGGCAACCGGCCAGCTCTTTCCCTAACTCGGCCTGGACCAGCCCTGGGAAACCCGTTAAGGATCTGATCAAATATGACAGCCATAAAAAGGCAGACATCGCCTCATTTCTCAGGGGTGACAATAACGGGGGATGGCATGGAGGCAATGGGGGGTAGATAGGAAAACAGCAGCAATCAACAGTATACCTTAGTGTGCAGTATAAAGTGATGGTGTTTTTATGGAGAAAAGCTCAAATGAATGCTATTCCATAATGATTACCAAGGGGAGCTTGTAGGATACAGGGCTTTCCTCTCACTACTACATCACTGAATTACGCTTTTGAATCCAACCGTGATGTCAGATGTCAACATATTGTTTGACCAAAATTAGTACATTACTGAAAAGACTCATTGGCAGTGACAATTTCAAACTGTGTCAGCCCGCCTGCTTCCCCCTCAGCTCAGTGCCTTCATTGTTTTGACAGAAGGGTTAAAGGTGAAAGCAATTATCTTGGTCTAGAGGAGCTGAGGTGAGCCCATCAGGAGATCACAGGGAGGGTTCCTGTCGAGGCCGGGTCCTCCTTCTGAGGCGGGGTTGGACTGCTCCACTCAGAATCATACAGGTCACCTCAGGTCATGCTAAAGATCTGTGGGGGGGGTCCAATATGGGTCAACAAAGGGGAAATTGGGATGTCGTATGGGTACAGTAGGCAAACAGAACTATGCTGAATATGCAGCTCTCTTATCTTTGCCAGAGGATATACACAAAGACAGTCGGCCGCTAAGTAGAACTTTGCATTGTGCTGCTGTCGAGATCCACCCCATGTTTGAATCAAATCTCATTTGTGCGTCTCACAAACATGAATCTTATTATAATAAAGATACATCACGGCTTTTAACTAAATGAGAATCTTAAAAATGACCTAGTTGGATATGATGGCTCCATGTGCATTAGTCTAGTAATTACCTACATCATGTATGTCTCTGCAGAGCAGATGATGCAGTCAATGGATCCACGGGGGAGAACACAGTCGGATCAGAGAGTGGTGCCCAGACAAAGACCCAGCCTCAAGATCAATGATTACCCAGTTAGCTCAGATCACTGCCCAGCGGTCTCCTGAGGAGGGCAGAGAGAGTGTCTGTTGCCGTGTTCATATGGGTTAACAATTCAAGAGAGAGGGTGTGCCGTGTCTGGTTACTGCAGCACATGTGTGGTCGTTTGCTAAATTACACAGTTGCCTGTTCAGTGATCTTGCAGCAACGTATGTGAGGATATGCTGAGTAGTCTCATTAGAGTGAGCAGAAATGACTACCGGGGATATGTTATAAACATAAATATGCAAATATATTGTTTTTCTATATCTACTAGACTGGGCAACACGCTGATATACAACATACTTTTTTAATAAAAGGCATTTTAATCATTTTGTAGCCCTCACATATAATAATATACTTTAATAATACCATGATCTACATTATTCTACAATCAAAGCAAACCAGAGACACCCTCTCAAAATGCCTTAAGCCGGTATCTGATATGCACTTCACTTTCTAGCATTATACTATTGATACTAGAAGGAGAACCAGGGAACCAGAGAACCACTCCACCATTTAACTCATATTGCGGATGACCTGCCCATCCCATTACTTAACCTATTTGGAAATGGCCCTTAATTCAGACAGCCCTTTCTTTGCTCTCAACAGTGATTTATGATACATGACCGCAGTCAATTTCCTAATGAATTTGATTACAAACATAGTATAGCTGCTTCGCAATGCAAAACAAAATATGAAAGAAATAAATCCTAATATTATCGTTTCCAGATACTTCGGTTTTACATTTCATGTGTAATTCTTATCTAAATCTCAATATGGGAGATGCGTATGTGCATGTATTGAAAGTCTTGTTTGTTTTTTGTTTGTATTGCATCGAGTGTTCCATTTACATGACACAAGAAGCATTGTATGGGTGTATTTGTAATTAGTAGCAGAACAATAATCATCAATCACAACAGCAGAGCCCTATAATATTGTGTGTCTGTTATGTGTCTGCCTCTGTTAAGGGAGGTCCTGGAGTAGTAATCATGGTAGTGGTCCCTAATCAAGGATGGCAGCTGTGCATTCACCCATGAGACTCATAACATTTTAAGGTGGATATTGTACAAGGTCACATGCTTCTCTCGAAGACAGCCCTCTAAACATGCAACACAAAGCTACTGTATGTAATCTAATGTCAGCATGGCTTTGGCAAAAATTCAATAGTTATAGAAAGTGGCCAAGTCGACTGAGATATGTTAAAATGTTGATCAGTATTCTGCATCCTTTCATGAAATCCAGGCAGCTAAGAGACTGTTTACAAAGAACAAACTGTTGAACTGAATAAAATATACTTACACCAGAATGATCCATTCACACTGATGTTGTCTCTACTGGAATATTTCATTGCCTGCCACACTTTGGTTAGAATAAGTGAAGAAAATCCTGCAGTCACAACTAATTTAATGTCACATGGCTCCCTCAATAACAAAGTCCAAAAGCAAACTCTCTGTTAGCCAATCCTGGGTTACTGGCAGTTTTGGCGGTTTGAAGCTTACGTTAACCACACTTACCCTGAAGCACAGTTGAGCCAAACAGCCTGAGTAAAGGAATCCAGCAAGTCCTCAATCACCATTCAAAAAGGAGAGAGAAAAAAAAAAAAATCCGGCTTTGTTTGAGCATCCTTTGAATGGCCTCCCGGCTCCAACATCCCAAAAATGAACACTCCACACATACACATGCATACTCCGTCCACAAACCTCAATCTAGTACACTCATTTACACATACAAACACACTTTCTAAACACACTCACACATGCCCTGATAACTCCTGCTTTTCCGTTGCCCACAGACACAGGCAAACAATGTCCTCCTCTCCCCTCACAGTGCACCCCTCCCCTCCCCTTACTTCACTTCTCCTCCCACCAGCTCTGCTCCTCTCCCTTTCTTCTTTGTTGTGGGAGCTGTGATAGAGGAATTCCTTCCTTGTGTTATAGCCGATGGGATAGTGCGCCCAGATGGAGACAATGTATTCCAACGGCTCAGTTGAACTCCCACAGTTCCCAGCCAAGTGCAGTTTTCACATTGAGGTCAGATTGAGCCGGTTCCATTTAACGGGAAGGCGATGGCATTCTCACCAGCGCTGCTGCTGCTCAGGTTGCTCCTGTACCAGGCAGCGAGGCGGCAAAGTGCCCCCTTTACCTTCTCCAGGCTTTTTCTCTCACTCTCTCCCCCTTCTCATCCAACAAAGCCCCTCCTCTGGGTCTGACTGTGGCTCAGAAACTCCATGCTGCTTCTGCTTGAAAAATGGAATGGGTGGGGGGCAAAAAAAGGAGAGTTTTCTAAAGACCCCTGGGCCGCCCTCGGAACATTCACATGTTAAGTGACAGCTGCCTCCGTCCATTCCCTCTCTGGATGGCGAGGGAGAGAAGTGCAGGCTACAAAAGAAGGGACCCACACCCACCCTGCTACCCACCCACTCACACATTCACCCCCAACCCCATTGCAGTCCCCCCTTCCCCATTCAGAGTCAGTGCAGCAGTCTCCACAGCAGCAACAAAGACGACTAATTACTGTAAAACATCTCAGATTACTTTTCAACTCAGTTCCAGCCATTGCAAACCCAGCCCATAAACAAAGAGGCTGGAAGCAAACACACAAAATAGCGCAATGGGAAGATAATACAGAGTCTTTTCTCTGCTTTTGGCATGGGAAAGCAAAGGAAGGACCCCTATGGAGAAATTCTATCATGCCCTATTTCAATAAGTCACAATATTTGCCTTAGAAATTCAGAACACCAAGCATACTGCATGCAAACACCATTAGAGCAACATTCACTGGTGTACACTAGTTTTAATACACCAGAAATATCTTTCTGGAAATGATGTAGCGTGCAGGTGCACCAAAACCCAACAGAAGCATGCATACAGGTGACTGTGTCACAAAGAGTGTTAATGCCCCAAATCCTGCCCTCTTTAGTCATTTCCTTCTGTCTTTCTCCAGCCAACCAAATAATCAACTAATTGACTGATCCACCAACTGCGTGCATCCATGTCCAGTACACACACCCACACACTCTCTCATACAGTCTCGCCAATAAACACACACACACACACGCGCACGCACACACGCATCTGCATGCATGCAAGGCTGCCACTCAGCCTTCTCTCTAATCCATGAGGTCACTTAAAGGAGTTAAAGGAGAACGCATCTGAAGGACCATACCATTGACTCTTCAATAAACAATCACATATAGTTCACATTTTTATGCTATATCGTTTTACATCAAATACATCCTGTGCCTGTATTTAATCTCTCAGCAGTGCAGTCAGAAACGATAATATCTTCTATGAGGAGGAGATATGTTCATGTGCCTTTCTGCTTGCATTCCCCTGTGCAATGTGTAGTATATCACCTCAGAAAATATATAATCAATACCACTCGCTCCAGTGTAAAGTGCCTTCTGTGTTACATGTGAGTGGAAATGTCTTTGAACCTGTCAATGCAAACTTGGTTTATTCAGCAAAAGATGTGTGCACAATCCTGATTAAATTGGTTTGGGCCACAGGATCATGTATGGCAATGTAACCATTAACAAAGACTTAAGTCCAGTATATTCTGCAAGAGCTCCATGCAGGGTTTATGCCTTTCAGAAAATAACAGTAATAAGTAATATAACAATAAGTAATAATAGTTAAATTAAGTTTTGTTGGTAAAGACAATGGAATTTTGAAGGTTGTGTCACTAAACAACACAAAGACAGCCATGCTAGTTCTTAGGCACAGTGGTGATCTGAGCTAAATGCTAACATGCAGATCTTTAGCAGTGATATTTACCATGTTCACCATCTTAGTTTAGTCCTTAATTAGCATGCTAACATTTGTTATTTAGCATCAAACACAATGTACAGCTGATGGGAATGTCATTCGATTCGCATGTACTCTACTGCATTGGGTCATAAATCAAGGTATTGGGGAAATTCAAATTTAGGCCCATAGTCAGAATATTTTCTTGAGGGACCTTGAACATCTGTCGCAAAGCAACGTGATATCATGACTCCGCGTAAACATACACACCACTTTCCTAAAGCAAAGTGGCGTGTTATACAGCGGACAGCAGTCTGCAAAGTCACAGCGTAAGCATACACTCCACGTGGCACTTTCTAAAGCCACGTGGCGTCTTATCGCGAGGCCACGTGTTATCGCGAGGCTACGGTTGGGTTTAGGAACGTCACACGCGGGTTGGGTTTAGGAAAAGAAGAACTGGTTGGTATTAGGAAAAGAAGAACGGGGTTGGGTTTAGGAAACGTCACACGCGGGTTGGGTTTAGGAAAAGAAGAACGGGGTTGGGTTTAGGAAACGTCACACGCGGGTTGGGTTTAGGAAAAGAAGAACGGGGTTGGGTTTAGGAAACGTCACACGCGGGTTGGGTTAAGGAAAAGAAGAACGGGGTTGGGTTTAGGAAACGTCACACGCGGGTTGGGTTAAGGAAAAGAAGAACTGGTTGGTATTAGGAAAAGAAGAACAGGGTTGGGTTTAGGAAACGTCACACGCGGGTTGGGTTTAGGAAAAGAAGAACTGGTTGGTATTAGAGGGGGGGGGGGGGGGAGAAATAAAAAAAAAAGTTGGGGGGGGGGGGGGGTTAAAAAAAAAAATTTTTGTTTAAAAAAAAAGGGGGGGGGGTTAAGGGGGGGGGGGGGAAAAAAAAATTGAAAAAAAAAAAGGGGTTGGGTTTAGGAAACGTCCACGTAGCACTTTCTAAAGCCACGTGGCGTGTTATCGCGAGGCCACGTGTTATCACGAAGCTACGGTTGGGTTTAGGAACGTCACACGTGGGTTGGGTTTAGGAAAAGGAGAACTGGTTGGTATTAGGAAAAGAAGAACGGGGTTGGGTTTAGGAAACGTCACACGCGGGTTGGGTTTCGGAAAAGAAGAACGGGGTTGGGTTTAGGAAACGTCACACGCGGGTTGGGTTTAGGAAAAGAAGAACTGGTTGGGTTTAGGAAAACAACAAACATTGAAAGGAAAACTCACACGCAGGACACAAAGTCACACGCAGGACTTGATCCCTGCTCTCCTGGGTAAAAGTCACCCTTTCACACTACTTGCTACGGCATCAATTCACATGCAATCGCAAGGTAATGTAAGTCAATGGAGGCCAAACGGCTTTGATAAACACGCTAAAAACGAGTATGCGTCTTGATAACACGCCAATAATGGCATATACGAATTGGCATGTCATACATACGCCACTTCATGATATCAGTCTGAGCAAAGTGGTTGATCCTCTGGGGACCACAAATGTATGAACAAAGTTTGTATGACAACCCATCCAATAGTTATTTAGATATTTCAGTCTGGATCATAATGCCTACCCTACAAACATGCTGCTATTGTTACAAAACAATCATAAAACAAGGCACTTTTTCTTAGTCAGTTGAATGTGGATGTGATGAGGCTTAGCTATGATTAGTCAAAGTTAAGATTTTAATAATTACATGTGGGTGTTGAGAACATTTTCTACCAGTTGTCACACAAAGCGCCCAACTAATAATTAAAAAAAATCAATCAATATTACCTATTTTAAAACAGTATAATTTTAGTGTCCCTGTTCATTCAATAACATTCAAAACCTCAATGAATTGGCACTAAGGATACTGCTGCTGGTGAAAATAGGCTATTAATGTTGCTTTGAAGCTGATTCAGGTTTTCAGAGCTATCCTCTGCTCCTTACATTACTGTCCCATTTTTTACCCCCACCCTCCTCCAGCCTTAATTCATGCAAATACCGATAAAAAAGAAGAAAAACGAAAACTGAAAATGCCTGTCACTGTGGTCGAGAGAGAGAGAGAGGGTGAATTAAATAGAATGACACCTGTGGGGTCAAGTTATTAAGCCCTGAGTACTATAGTGCTGATGTAAGAGTTCCCAGTCTCCCCTTGATTATGCTACAAAAGATATCCTGTATCTCACAACCTTGGAGATGTACAGTAGTACAAAAAACAATTCAGGCATACATGATGAACCCTGTTAGCTGAAAAGAAACAGCTCAGACTGGTAAACTGTAAAAAAAATAAAATAAAATAAAATGCACACACACAAACATAGCTGTTTCTTTGGGTCACTTGGAGAGCTAATGTCTTTAGCTGTTTAATGAGCAAGTAAGGCCCACATTCTCCGACCCCCCTTTCTTTGTCTGAAAGGAGCTGGCAGTGATGAGGCACTACTTTTTCCAGGAGGACATTGTTGTCAAACCATGACACCTGATCCCAGCTTTCAGCATCCTCCAGTCCCCTCTGTACTAATTAAATGATTTTGCCAAAAATCTCTCCTCTCCATTTCATGGTAGGTGCACATAGAGCCTTGCACACAGTTCTTAAAAAGACGAGCTGATGTGGTTAAAGAGCAGCTGGCACGCTGATGCAATAAGCTGCTACTGGCTGCAAGAAAAAAAGCTAATCTTTCCGTCAGCAGCCCTCATCCTTCCAAAATACGTGCGTTAATGGAGTAGACAACGGTTGGGAGATGGAATAAAGTGAGTTTCCAAAATTAATGTAATTCCAAATTAGCGTCCAACGGGAGCCTACATTTGATCTTGGATGGAAATTGATGAATTTTACAGGCTTGTTTTCCCCCTCCTCTGCTATCTCAACCTCTGCTGCCTTCAAATTGAATGGCTCCTCTACAGAACATGGTAATTAGCCTTCTTCATGAGAAATGAAAAAAGAGGGGGTCCCTTTTAAGGGTCAAACCAGAAGCACCATTCAGCATGCACACTGTCATTTATCACCAACAGAGGTTGCTTCCAAGAAAAGTGGATGAAAGGCTGAAGGGCTTCCCCACTGGGTTGCCTGGACCCTGCTGGGCTGCCTGGATGCTGGAAATCACAGCCATGTGTGAGACAAGATTTAGCCACTTTGGGATAGAAGAGCTCAACTCATCATCAGCTCTGCATTCGATTCAACGGCTCCCAGGAAGAGAGGATTTACAGCCATGAGTCCACATTTTCCGTTGAGCACAGGAAAACAGGGGCAATAAAGGAAGAGGCCCCACATTGCCATTAACCCTGATAAAGTGTGTGAATTAAAGAATCTCTTATGGGAGAGATTACCTAAAGTGCTATAAGATGAAAATCAATTTGACAGGCCAAGATAGAGGAAAACTCAACTGAATATAACATTTAACTCAACTCTGTAGAATAAACGCGTTTACTTTACCGCCATCTGGGCATTATTCATTTGTCTTGTAGGTGATTCACAGCAACGAAAACAAGCCCCACTTTTTTTGTCCTTTAAGGTTATGACAGCGTCAGAGAGCAGGGATGGTGTTTGCTGGCTGTCAGAAACAGAGAGGAGAGGATAATAGGCTGTGATCTCTCCCCCCTCTTCCTGGGGCCTGTTTATAACGTGTGTATACAAGTCGTATTTGGGATGCAGCAGAAACCTCAACAGAGAGAGCCTTTATCCAGAAGATCCTCACTAGCAGGGGGGCAAGGAAGCAGAAAGATATTTTGACCTTAACCTAAAGCGAAGAGATGTCATTTTGACTTGTCATTGTCATACTATTTTAACACAATGTAAAAAGGAAGTTAAAATTGCTATCAAAAGACATCCTAATTTCCCTATTACTCAGATGTGTAAGGATTTCATGCGCACAATACTGCCGGTCTCTGGTCAAGTTTGCATTTGTGTCAATACCACTTGGCTCATCGTAGCTGGTAGTGCAACACATTCTCACTCCCAGCGCGTCAAAAAGCAACGCTTGGTCAGGTGCCTTTGGCGTTTGTTGCTGACGCAAAGAGCAGCTCCTGTAGCAGCTAGCCCCTTGGCGTCGACTTTTGACACGCTCGTTTTGGGACTCTTGGCGTCACTTCATGACGCTCTGGGTCAGCATCACTTTTTGACACTCTGGTTCAGGACGTAAGTTAAACTCACATGCGGCACAAGAACGAGACACTAAGAGTTAGGAAAAGTTTGTGGGTGACGTTACAAAATGTACGTTTCGGTGACACCCGGGACACGTGCGAGACATGAAACCCGGTCCTTTGTGTGAAAGTCATGTGTTGTTTGACCCATCCACCACCCCAACCAACCTCCATTTACAAATGTTTGGTCTTTCATACTACTCGCTACCGTTGTCGCTCTTTATACTACGTCATCTTACAGCGCCGCAGTCGAGCTGCTGTTATGCCCGGTGCGCTCCATACAGACGCTAAAGGGTGATTTTTTTCGCCGGTATCTGACGCTGATCAGTATTTTACGAGTTGGGAGTGAGAACGGGTTGGGTAGTGAATTGGTTGTGGCTATAGTAAATCATTGCTATTGGTCACCCTTTACGTCTGTCTGTTTAATATCTCTATCTTACAAATATTAAACAGTGACGAGGTGATTTCATGTGACTTTGTCTGAGAAAAATAGCTGAATAAAATCTTTTGGAGCTCTTTTGGAGCTTTCGATTGTATCACCCAATCTTCCGTAAGTTGGTCCTTTGTTAAATAAATCCTAAAGGGCAACTCCATCTGCTGAGGAAGCAGATCGTGTGATACGATTGAAAGCTTCAGAGCAGCTACTGAATAGACCTTGTGGAAGAGCTACTGTGATATCAGATGAAATGTCAAGTGTAATCTAAGTATCCTGATCTGATGTAGTATATTTTAACATTTGTTTGTATTAGCTAACTTCAACGTTTTGTAGCAAATTATGCAAACCCACAAATTTGATCATTAGTGAACTGATGATTTGTTCTTTGAGTTCTTGGTCTAATCTCTTTTCATATTTAGGCTTTCGTGGTCCGTAAGGTGTATCCCAGTATTTATGGGAAAAACAGTTTAAGATGTGCCAGTGCATGCCTTGTGTTAAGGAGCAGGTGTGTGTGTGTGTCTCTCTCCTGTGTATTGTAGAAGGTCTGTATGTGGGGGGGCTGCCCGCATTCATCCAGCTAACTAACGAGTCCCTCAGGCCCAGACTTAAACCAGCAGTGCAGTAGACTAACAGCATTACCATGACAAAGGACTAAGGTCGGATGCAGTATGATAAAGGCATTGCGGAGGTAAAAAAAAATACACCCCCTTACTTTACACACTTTCATTGGGGGTCACACTACAGCTCTCCAAAGCGTTTGGGCTTTCATGACGTGATAAGACATGCCTGTGCATCTCACACGTCAGTCCCCAGGGAAATTTTTTTTTTAACTAAGAGCGTCCTACGTTGAAGAATGTTTTCTCAATAATACGGTAGATGGTAGTCAGTAAGTTCCTGCAAAGGGGTCATTCGGGTTCAAACAGATCGTATTTTGTCTCATTGGCCTTTTTGACCATACAATCAATTAGTGGCTCAGACATTCAGTCAGGACTATGGAACACATCTACTTCAATAGACCATAAAACTAAATCAGCCAAAAACTATTTTTACTATAACAATACAAACAACAAACCCTTTCAATCCCTTTGTGTAATTGATTCACAGTTCATTGAAGAAGGTGCAGTCATCCTTCACTAAGGATATTTAAATAAATTATTACCTCACCATCTCGCTGCACTGCGGAGCTTCATCACGTAATTAAGCTCAATGGAAATGTTTCTTATCTAAAGGCTGAATTGGTCCATTGTATAAATTAACAATATCCAATCAGCAAAATCAGAGTTTTAGTAACGCAAACATGTATCACAGACAGAGCTGCTTTGGAGATTAATCTGATTGGTTGAGTTAGACATGATGGGAGGAACGTAAGCACAACAGGTTTAATGACTAATTAGACTGATAGGAAAAGGGCCATGGGGAGATGAAGTAGTTGACATTAGCAATGCTAGTGCTAAGGTTAGCTTGTTAGCTGACCTACTGTGACCACAAATTTGCATAAATCAAAATACTATTTTGATCAAAGTTGTATTTGCTATTCATGCTTGTCATTCATCAAAGTACTCAGCACAAAATTGCCCAGAGATTTTTAACCCAACTGGTAAAAAAAAAAAAATTCTGGCTGCAGCTTTGACTGACAAATCACTGTACAAATATTGGTATAAATGGTTGTATGGCAAAATCTACAGTTGGTGTTCAATAAATGCCTCCATAGTCAGATCTGAGTGCTCTTACCATAAAGATCCTGCTTTTCTTTTTTTCTGTCCCCTTGCCCCTTCCTCGCATCTGAGTCTAATGTCTTTTCAGCGTGTGTGCTCATGTGTGCAGAGGGCCTCCAGTGCCAAGCACTTCTCTAGCCTGGCTGTCCAGGCCAGGCACAATGGAGCCTGATTCCCCAACCCCTCTGTCTCCCTGTGGCCTAAAGAAGTTTCTCGGCAGGAGTGGAGGAGGACCACCTCAGTATCCGTCTGAGTATGTCGGACTCCACAATCCCTTTCCTCTTTTCCATAATGCTCAATTAACTTCAGTGTTTTTATACTCACTAGCATGACTCATTGGTTAATTTTCCTATTTGCTCTTTTATCAGAACATGTCAGATAATCTTTACAGGTGCCAGTTACTGTTAAAATGACATAAGATCTCAATCTGTACTGATCTCCACCGGGAAAGTAGGATGTTGCAGTAGCTAATACAATACATACATGCTATAGGTACAGAGAGACTTCATAGGAAAAACATTAGAAGAAAAAACTATTCTAATGATTATGGTTAATACGCATTTTCATAAATGCAGTAATTCCATCACAGGTACAGTAAATCATATGTAAGATAAAGCATTAGACAGCATTTTTCTCCCAGCACATGGATTCTAAAGCATCTCTGTTACGCATGCTTGCCCTGCACCATGGGAACGGTGGATTATATGAATGACATTGAACACAACTCACTGACTACATTTGGAGTCACATTCAGGTTCCTCACTGCCCACGCAATAGTTGAACCGACATGTGGTAGTGCACGTTCTTTTCACTGTGCAAGATTTAAACCATCTTCAAGTGGAGCATTTTCAGTCTGTTTGTTCACTGTCTTACCTCACAATGGGCCATTGTAATCCTTTTTTTAGCCATGCTAGCAAGTGTCTTTCGTTAGTCTACCACTTTGGCCCAGAAGGGAATATCTCAACAACTAGTAGATGACTTGCCCCATGGTCCCCAGAGGATGTAGAACACTGATTTTATTGATCCCCTGACTTATCAAATAGCGCTACCATGAGGTTGACATTTGCAGTTTTCGAGTGCAATGTCTTTCAACTATATTGCCATGAAATGTTGTAGGCATTTATGTTCTGCACATGATACACTTTTCTAGCACCATTTTCAAGTCAATATTTGATTTTTCTAACACTTTACTTGATATATATTTATATTAGCATGCTAACACGCAAAACTAAGATGGTGAACATAGTAAACATAACACCTGCTTAGCATCAGCATGCTAGCATTGTAAGTGGGAACATGTTAGCATGCTGACGTTAGCATTCAGCTTTAAGCACGGCTGTGCCAAAGTAGAGAGCCACTAGCTTTGCTTTAGAGGCCTAGATGCAATATTGTTGCATTGTTTCTCAGTGTGATGAGAACATAGGGCCCCACAAGTGTCTTTGTAGCCTTCAGAACAACTGTGGTTGAAGGACAGAGAGACAGAGAGAGAGAGAGAGAGAGAGAGAGAGAGAGAGAGAGAGAGAGATAAAGAGCAGTGACATGACAGATGGATTTCTTTTCACATAGGCAGGATGCACAGTGTAAAACTGCCTTTGTATACTACACATTGTACAAGAAAAAATACAATATAATAAGAAAATATGATAAAAACAAGCTTCTGTTTTTCTAATTCTGATGTTTTTAGACTGAAGTGACTGATGCCTTATAATATTCAGTAACTTAAACATTTGCTGTGGGAAAAAAAAAAAAGTAATGTCACCTCAGGTGGAGGATCTGATGAAACACATGCTACTTTAACATGACAACTTTAACATGGGATACAGTGAAACAGAAAAAGGTAAAGAGACAACAGAAGGCAGACAGACAGTAAACCCAACTAACCCTGGGGTCCGGAGGAGGCAGCCGCATCTCCATGCTCTTCAGCCACTGTCTCAGTGCTATGATTTGACCCCTGAACTCACACTGCCATTGACTCAAGTCCTCCACATCCCTCCTAAAACAGAGAGGAGCAATGTGAAGTGTAAAGAGTTATAGGAATCATATTTTACAATCCAATATCCTAAACGTTTAGTCAGTGAAATGTTAATTACTGCCGTATTATTAATTTGTTTGTATAGAGATAAATCGGTAATATGTTTTGCTGTAATGTATCCATATATTTTTGGTTAGTTGTGTCATATTATGGGCAGCATAGCGCTGAGTTATATTATTGGCATTGCATTCATAGTGATACGGTGCATTTGTGAAATAACTGTAGGACTCTGAATACAAATGCCTACTATACTGTTGAAATTGGAATGCTTGTGATGACAGGAAGCAGATAATGGTGGGAACAGGCACAAAAGCAAAGTCATGACATGTACAACAGCAGGAAGAGGTAAAACAAAGCCTTCAATAAGTACTGTTCTTATCAAAGGACACTATAACCAGAGCATAGACAAATATCTCATTAGGGAGGCATGTGCTCTCTCTCTCTCTCTCTCTGGCCACTGGGCTGAAACCTTAGTTTTTGTTGTTTCAGTATGTTTCAATTAGATGTTTTACACTGTGTGCTCACTTCACAATTCATAGCTCTGTCTTTGTGTTGCTGGCACACCGGTCTACAAAGCTGATACAATTGATTCAACTGCCGTCACAGGCTGCGTGTTTCCTTTTAATCTGACCGTTGGTGGCCACTTTCAATCAGACAGGTCTCACTTGGATTACAGTATTTGCTTCAAATGTAAAATAAGTTCAATTCAAAAATATCTACATGTGTGATGAACGTTTAGTGCTTACATTGGTCATAATCCAAAACTGCTCTTAATATTTCTTTAAGGTTGAGTATTTAAATTTTATTATTTATTTAGCACTTACTTAAATACACAAGTTAAGTCAAGAAGAATGAATGATAATCTTAAACTTTAGCATACCCATATCTCTGATCCTGTGATGTAGGTGTTGGTGATTCAAACAAAGAACTTCCTTGATCCTGCAATAGACCATTGGAAGAAGAAGAAGAAAAAAAAAAAGAGATCTGTTCTTGTGTTTTTCCGACTTGTATTTAGCATTTCCAGATGCTTGAGCTGAGAGTGTTTAAACAACAGTTCATTACTGCAGGATATGGTGATGTGTTTGTAACCTCTCTTCTCTGTGGTCTTACCTCCCTGTTTACAGCCTCTGCGGGGAGAGCTGGGAGGGAAAGGGTCAGATCAGAGTAGTCAAGGGAGCTGAGTGAAGAATTCTGGGAGGTGAATGCCCCGTTTCTTCTGTTGGCAGGCTCCTCCATTAAACCTAGTGGCTAATGTTGGCACAAAGAGCAAAAATATGCATCTCTGGTACGAAGGAACAGGGTGTCAATTCACAAGCATACAAGTAATGTTCAATGGAGAGGAGATTTCTAATGATTTAAATAGTGATTCAGGGTATTTTACACCCTCATCAGGCCATTTTTTAAGGGGACCTAAAACATGTATTAAGTAGATAGTATTCTATAATCATCAGCCTTCAAATACCTAGCCACACCCTCATTGATCAACAAATACTGAATCATAAGAGCAGGCATAGACCTCAGTGGGTTCATAACATTATCACTTGTAGAGCAGGTGTTGGACTAAGTAGCTGTGTTTCACCTGATTAACTTGCTTTCTTGGGGGTGAGTGTACGTCAGAATAACACTGCCCTCATGTGGCCAACTACTGATTTTTTCCAGAGGGAAGATTAATACCACAAAGCATGATTAAACCTATTTAATCAATAGCAACAGAGGCAGTGGTAAAGAAGGTAAACATTGTAAAATAATGGTATCACCCTTCATATACACTATGTGCAAGACATTCAGCTATTACTTATATTTCTATATTTCTCATATATTAAAATATAGAACAAGCTCTACAACTGTTCTTCCATTGTGCTTTAACATGGAGAGATGGAAAATAGGCATTATGTGAAGTGCCTTATTTTCATTGTCATTAGTGTTCCTATTTAATTTAAGAAAGCAGCACTAAAAAACATTCCACTCTTAAATTTGCTTCAGATGTATGTGTATTGATGTATGAATGACAATAGGGCCTTTTCAGAGCATATTTATTTACAAAATAGCGTTAATGTTCAGAACATACAACAGAATCCACTCACCACATCAAAGCAAAATCTGCCCCATAAGCAAAACAAACCAGTTAGTTTGTGAACTGATATATTCTTAAACTTAAAATCAGTGACATCTGCAGTTGTCTATATTTTACATCACCATTTCCCCCCCCAAAAAAACTTGTTTGTAAAGTTAGTGAAACATGCAAGGCAAATTCATTATATATCAAAAACTTGATGAAAACAAAATAAAAACATTTACAGAGGTAAAACACATTAGAGATACATAACAGAAATACTTTCTGCGGAAAAATAAAGCAAAATAAATCGTTAGGCTCTTTTTCAGTTTGCAAAAGAAAATGTGGCAAAATGTCAACTGAAATGAATTAATTTGATATAATACATACATTCATGCAATGTGGTGCTGTGTCAAATATATCTTATCCAAATGTATCGTTTTAGCACTTTGGTAGGACTGAATTTACTGAGAGATAATACAAAAATATACTGAGAGGACTTTTAAGAGCAGCTAAAGGAAGATGTGCTGCTCTACCACCACAGTTAACGCCAATTTAAATGGAAGAATACAAATGCAGACGTGTGTATGATTGGGGAGTGTTCTCTAAAACATTACAACACTATTAGGGTTCAAGTAATAAATATATGAAAAAAAGTAATGAATGAAGAGTGTTCCAAGAAAGGTATCCCAAGATGGTGTCAGGTTGACTCAGCCTCAGCTTTCTTCAAATGTGATGTGCAATGGAAGAAAGGAAATACTCAATGGTAGATCTAGAAATAAAAGAAAAATAACTATGCATTAAAATCAAAATAAACCAAACCATGCAGCGAGAAAAAAATACAACTTAAATAAAACCTGCAAATGCATGATGGAAAGTAGCTTAATGTTTGTGCAAATGAAATGATCATGACATGATGTTTTTAAAAACAGTTATACACTGTACCTGTAAAACTACGTGAGGATGACATGGACTCACAAATCCATCCAAGTTGAGGGGATCGTATGCTCCGGCCATCTGAGTATCTTTGCTGATATGTTGGATTCTGAGGGGCTGCTGCAAAAAAACATAAAAACTGTCAATCAGCAGAAATTAGATTTTTTTTTTTTTATAGAAATAGTTTACTAGTGATATCATCATGGTAGTGTGTGGGGTAGGGCAAAATGGCATAATCCAAGCCCTGAGATGTGACCAATGTCAACTGAAGAAAACAGACAGCAAAACAAAATAGAAAAAACTTATTTCAACTTACAAGAACCAAAATAACAGGACGCAGTTCCGTATGGGTGAGCAGGATCAACTCTGACATCATCTTGGGATTAACCAGGAACACTTGAATGATGGTGAATATAAAGAATCTACAACTTGGGAGTGTGTAAAACAATGGTAAACCCAAAGGAAGTAAAAGTCCACTAAATATAAATGGGCATTAAGTACAAAATAATGACAGATGTGAAACTGGTTTCAGAATGGTCTGCGTAATTTTAATTCTGGCACATCTCAGTGTTGTATTCCTGTAGTGTCTCATTTTGTAGTGTCTAACAGGTGTATTCTTATTGGGTGTTATATAGTTACCCAGGCAACATTTAACATACAAACATAACAAAATCTGTCCATACTCTATACAAATTTTCAGAAATGTGAAGGCATCTATGTATTTTAGAATCTGTTAAAAACGTTACAACTAAGTTGACATACAGTAGATATCTCATTAAGTACTGTCGAAAAAAGATAAAAAATAGACAACTATCCTTGAATTTCAAAGGAATATTGAAAAAATATCTCTTTGACATACATACAGTATATATTAGTTTCAGAAAGCACAAGTGTACAACTTTGTGTAAAATGAAAACTATAAAGTCACTTAAAAAAACAGCAGAAATGTCATGCTTTGCTTTGAAAAATATAATCGGACTCGGTAATTAGTAGTAAGGAAAATAATGTAATATCTAGCAATCCTTGGTTATGTCTCCATATATGAGGCACATGTTTAGACACCTGTTATATAGGGGAAAAAAATCAATAGCCTAGGCAATTCTTGATGTTACCACATGCAGGGCAGAATGAATAAATTATATTTTCTCTGTTACTGTAACTATTTTTCCTTTGAGAAATGCAACTGTAAAGTGCACTATTACTGTTGGTTCTTAGACACTTGGGCTTTTGTTAGGAACAGAACTAGCTAATCAGAATCTGCGGCTGTAGCCAGTTGAAGAGGATGTGAAGGAGGAGGATGAGAAGTTCATGCTGAAGCCAGAGCCAGCATCAATGCTGCCTCTCCTGGAGCCTGTTCGGGATCCGGTCCTTGAGCCAGTCCGGGAGCCATAGGCAGATCCAGGGTTACTGACATTGTAGGGACTGTAGAGGCCTTTGCTGGATTGTGAGGAGGCCTCCAGAAGCCTTAGGCCAGATCCTTCCTCGACCATGCTTTTGTCCATGACATCTTTATAGGAGATTTTGAGTTTGGTTTTAGGACATGTTATGTATTTAGAATAAGAACCGACGTCTCTCAGTTTCTGGGCAGTGCGGGCATCGATTGTGCCCTTCTTGATAGATTCATCTAGTGACACTCTGCTCTCGACATCAGGCTCAATAAGTCCACCAGTCAAATATTGGACCTCAAGGAAACGCTGCCCAGCCTCATAATACAACCAGCCTTTCTTTAGCGCCTGGGATGCGGACATCTTTACTTTAGTTCTTGGGTCTTCAAATCCATTGAATGCTTTTTGAGCCAGGCTGAGGCGATCAACCACGGTTTTATCCACAAGGCCTTTTTCTGTAGCCTCAATGACTGTGAATCTCTCTCCAGTTGTGGGGTCAATTATTCCTCCTGTGCAGGCTTGGGCCTCCAACAATCTTTGGCCAGTGATGTTGTCTACCAGGTTTCTGTGTATGGCCTCAGTGATAGACACCTTCTCCAGTGTGTCTATGTCCAATATTCCAGCTATGGGGCCAGTCTCCTCTGCTGGGTCATTCCATATGACTGCAGGTGGTTTAATGGTGGGTATGGGGCTCATGGGAGAGGAGTAGGTGGAGCCAGTGGTGGAACCAAAGGAGGATGAGCGTGAGCGGAAGCCTCCCATGCTTCCAGAAAGCATGTCAGCAAATTCTGTGATGGATAGGTTTCCAGATCGGTACGTATCAAGGGCAGTCTGGTCAATGAGGCCACGTGAAAGAGCGTCATGAACATCATACTGTCTCCCTGACCTCCTGTCAATGATAACAGATTTGACAGTACCATCAGAGGAGGTTATTGTGATCTCTTCCCATTCACACTCCTGCTCAGCAAGCTCCAGGTATGTTTGGTGGTCAATGAGTCCCTTTCTGTAGGCCTCATACACAGTCATTTCTTTGCCACTCTCAGGGTCTACAATGACAACTCTGCGTTTACGAACTGAGGATTTGGAGGAGGTCTTACTTTCCCGCTTCTTTTCTTTCAGTAGCAGGAGCACCAGGCCAGTGTCAGGATCGGTGATGCATCTCTCCATGAGCTGGAGATAGGTTAGGTTTTCCTCAGTGTTGGGATCAAAGAAGCCTTTAGTGTCATCAGATGGATCTGTCAAGATCTCATTCATTTCCTCATCAAAGAAGCCACGTTTGTAGGCCACCTCAACTGGCAGGCGGTGACTTTCCTCTGGGTCAATGATTCCACCAGTGGCAATCTGGGCTTCCAGGAGACGGATACCATGATCTTTCAAGATGAGCCCCTTTTTCATGGCCTGGAACAGGGAGATTGTCTTGCCTGAATAAGGATCTCTATATCCTGTCACTGCACGTTCTGCAGAGAGGAGCTTGTCTTTGAATTCAGGTCCTACAATTCCCATTCTCACTGCTTCATTGACAGTCAGTTTGAGGTTTTTGATGGGATCAATGACATATCCTGTGGATGCCTGTGCCTCAAGGAGTTCAAATGCTGTGCCTGGCCTAATCATGTTCTTCTTCATGGCCTGGTAAATTGATAGACGCTCCTTTGTGGACTCTAAGAATACACCAGCAATACAACTTGTGCCCTCAAGGTACCTTGATAGTTTCTTGCTAACCTCCTCCATTGAAATAAGACCTTCATTCAGTTCAGTGACAGTCTGCTGGTCAATAATTTGTGAGCGGATCAGCTCCTCCATTGTGATCTCTTTCCTCAGACCTTTGAACATCAGCCTCTTGTCTCCCAGGGAGAGTAGGCGCAACCCACCGTCTAACTTGCATCTCTTGAGCAGCTGTGCATATGACAGGTCCTCGTTGGTGACAGGGTCAGTAAATCCTTTAACTTTGTCAGTCAGCCTCTCGTTGGTTTCCTTGTTGATGTAACCTCTTTGCATGGCAATGTCGGCTGGCAGGTGGAACTGGAATTCAGGGTCAATAATACCACCGGTGGCAGTTTGTGCCTCTAACATTTTCAGAGCATAATCCTCTGGAACAAGATCCTTTTTCATGGCCTGGAAAAGAGATATGGTTTTCCCACTGTATGGATCTTTGTATCCTGTGACTGCTCTTTCAGCTGACAGAAGTTTATCATGGATCTCAGGGCCGACAACACCCTTACGAACAGCTTCGTCAACCGTCAGGGTTTCATTTTTAACTGGATCGACAATGAATCCTGTAGCAGCTTGTGCTTCTAGGAGGCTGAGGGCTAGTTCAGGTTTAATAAATCCTCTCTTCATTGCTTGGTATATGCTTATCTTGGAGCTTGAGTCTGTTGTGACCCCAGCAACACAGCCTGTGCCATAGAGATACTGTTTCACACTGGTAATCTCCATTATGTCACGGATGTTCCTCTTGCCCTGTTTAAGGAGGTTGTATGTCTCTAGGTCAATTATGCGGGCACTGTAGAGCTCCTCAATAGTTATCCTTCTCCTTATAGTCTTATATGACAGTGGACTATCATTTCTAATGATCTCTCTCTGCTCCATGATCTCAATAATAATGATGATCATCCGCTCTTTCGTGATTTTACCAGAGCGATATTCATCCATGAGCTTCTGCCTCTCTTGCTCGGGAAGCAAATTTGAGTTCATGATTTCCCAAAGGTTCAGTGGTTTATCAGCAAGCCCCTCGATTGGAATGTCAATCTGTGTGCTGGTCAGGTCACTTTGTGTTTGTTCCTCTGTGTAAAGGTATGTCTTTTCCACAACAGTTGGAGACTGAGGTTTGGAGATCGGAAGGATATATAGGCCTGTCTCTGGATCTTTTTGGCACTTGTCTTTAAGCTGTCTGTAGGTAACATTAACATCGGTTTCTGGGTCTGAGAAAGCCTTGTTATCATCAGATGGTTCAGACAGGGTCTTGGCAATTTCTTTACTCAAAATGTTCTTCTGATATGCAACATCAGTTGGGACACGGTGGCTGTTTACAGGGTCAATGATTCCTCCACTAACCATCTGTGCCTCTATCAGAGGCATGGCATGCTCTTTCAGGATGAGATCTTTTTGCACTGCTTCAAAGAGGGAGATTTTGTTGCCCGTGAATGGATCTTTATAGCCAGTAACAGCTTTTTCTGCAGAGAGAAGTTTTTCATGTAGCTCTGGACCAACAAGACCTGACTTCACTGCCTCATCTACTGTCAGGCACTGGTTCCTCACTGGATCTACAAGGAACCCAGTGGCAGCCTGGGCCTCAAGAAGTGAAAGACCTGTGTTGTGTCTGAGGAGTTTTTTCTTCATAGCCTGATAAATGCTGATTTTCTCTTTAGTTGGCTCCAGGTAGATGCCAGCAATGCTATCAGAGCCCTGGAGGTATTTATTGACATTTGGATTCTGACTGACTTCTCTAGGTGTTGTTTTGCCTTGTTGAAGTAGGTCAAAGGTTGGTTTGTCAATGATTTTGGAATCATACAGAGAGCCTGCTGGGACAGGAGCTCTGAGTCCCTTGAAGCTGGACTGTTCTTGTTTCTTAGCCTCTTTCTCATTTACAAATGTGATGACAATCTTGATTATCTTTTCAATTGTAATCTTTCCTGACCTAAACTGTCTGAGCAGGTCAAGCCGTTGTTCTTCAGTGAGATATTCAGAGTTGATGATTTCCCAGATGGTCATCTTCCTGCCCTTAAATGGTCCAGAGTCAAGTTCCACAGTTGCCTGAGTCATAGCCTCCTTTGTCTGGGCATCATTGTATGTTGGCTCCTCTTTTGCATTGATTGCTTCGTCAGAAAGAGGCAGAAGCTGGAGACCAGTTTTCTTGTCAGTGACGCATCTCTTAAAAAGCTGTGCGTATGTGACATTTTCTTTTGTGTTGGGGTCTAAGAAGCATTTAGTTTCATCAGTGGGACTGTTAAGAATCTGTTTGATTTCATCATCAAAATAGTTTCTCTTGCAGGCCACATCATGAGGAATGTGATAGCTATTTACTGGATCAATGATGCCGCCGGTGGTCATTTGGGCATCAAGCAGTCGGATTCCTTGTTCTCTAGGTATGAGATCTTTTTTCATTGCCTGGAACAGAGATACAGTCTTTCCAGTGTAAGGATCTTTGTAACCTGTAACAGCTCGCTCTGCAGACAGCAGTTTTTCATGCAGCTCAGGACCCACAACACCTGCCTTGACAGCTTCATCAACAGTGTACTTCTGATTATGAACAGGGTCAACCACATAGCCTGTTCCTGCTTGGGCTTCCAGCATATTCAAAGCAGGCCCCGCTCTCATCATGTCTTTCTTCATAGCTTGATAGAAGGACATTGTCTCCTTGGATGAATTGATAACCACACCTGCAATGCAGTTTGTTCCCTTCAGTGCTTTGTGGACAGGCTCTATTTCAGACACCTCTTTGACTGTCTTATTGCCCTTGTGCAATTTGTTGTATATGTCTTTATCAATGATTTTGGATTCCAGGAGTTCTGTGGCAGGGACAGGTGCTCTCAGACCATCAAAGGTAATCTCATTCTTCTTTTCTTTTTCCTCTGCCACAGTAATCACAATCTTAATGATTTTTTCGATTGTGATTTTGCCTGTCTTGTATTGACGGAGAAGGTCCTTCTTTTGGTCCTCAGTGAAGTACTCAGAATTGATTATTTCCCAAATGGTGACAGTCTTTCCCTTGAATCGTCCAAATGGCACAGACACAGTAGTTTTGCTGAACACATCCTTGGTCTCCTCCTCTGTGTATATACTTGAGCACTGAGCAGCTTTGTCTGTGATTGGCAGGAGAAGCAGACCGGTTTCAGGGTCACTGGTACATCTCGCCATCAGCTCAGAATATGTCAAAGGTTCCTGAGTGCTGGGGTCAAAGTATCCCTTTGTGTCATCTGAAGGTTTTTCCATAATCTTGTTCATTTCAACATCATATAGTCCCTCTTTGTAGGCTGTTTCATTGGGTACACGGTGACTATTGATTGGGTCGACAATGCCACCAGTTGCAAGCTGAGCCTCAAGGACTCTGATGGCATGATCACGTTCTATCAGACCCTTCTTCATAGCTTCAAAGACAGAGGTCCTCCCACCAGTGTATGGATCTTTGTAGCCAACAACTGCCCTCTCTGCTGAAAGCATTTTGTTGTGCAATTCAGGGCCAATCAAGCCGTCCTTGACAGCCTCATTAACAGAAAGTTTCTGGTTCTTAATTGGGTCTACAATGTAACCTGTGGCTGCTTGGGCTTCAAGAAGGATTATGGCTGTGCCTGGAGTAATCTTCTTTTCTTTTGATGCTTCATAGATTGACATTTTTTGATTAGATGGTGTCAAAACACCAGCAATGCAGTTCTTTCCTTTAAGAATTGGTTTCAGTTTTTCAGTCTCCCCAAGCTCTTGAACAGTGGTTTTGCCTTTTTTTAGCTTGTCAAACTCCTTCTTGGATAAAAGGCCCACATCATGAAGTCTGCTTGCAGGTACCTTATCACGGATGCCATCAAAAGCCAAGGGATCTGGTCTCTTCTCCGCACTGTCTACGGTATCACCGGCAGTTTGACCATTGTAAACCTTCTTTGTTGTCTCAACCATTGTAACATGGATTTGCTCTTTGTCAGGGACTTCTTTTTGTGCTTCCTCAAGCTGCTGCAGCTTGTCGCGCAATTTCTGGTTCTCTTCTGCGAGTAACCTTTCCTGGTCGAGTCTCTTCTTCTCCAGTTCCTGCATTTCTTTTTGTTTGTTAAGCATTTCTTTCTCAGCCTCTTTTTGTTTATTGAGGGCCGCATCCATAGTAGCGTAGAGTTTCTTCTTCTCCTCCTCCATCTGTTGTCTCTGGCGTTCCTGTTCATCTTTGAGAGCTTTGGCCTTTTTGACTTCCTCATCAAACTGACTCTCTAGCTTCTTTTTCTCATCTTCAATTAGCTTCTCCTTCTTCAAAAGCATCTCCTTTTCTGTCAGGAATGTCTGCTGGAGTACTGTCTTCTCATGTTCGATTTGTTTCTGCTGTGCATCAGCCATCTGAGAGAAAAAAATATAGAAAACAAGTTACAATATGTTTGTAAGTGAGGCACATATATAGATATTTTGTTCATCCAAATTGTTTATTTTGTTTATTTAATGTGTAATGGATACCATTTGTACAATGCACTCTGCTTATGGAGATAACAATAATTCCTAATTGAAGTTATATGAAGTGTTTTTCTACATTTTTAGAGAAAGATTACAAAATTGACTGTGCAGTATTTTGTTTAATAAATGTACTCATTCTCTAGGATCCTCGTTTCCAGATTCGGGATAATAAGTTGTCGTATTGATGTCATTCTTTGTATTTTCGCAGACATTATAAAGTCCAGAACAACCATGATAATTCAAATAACCATGCTCCAAGAAATGTATTGCTACTTGGAGTGGATTGTGTTACCTTATATAATGTACTACATCTAAAAAACTAAGTAAATATAAGTGAGTTCAAAATAATACATTTCTATTTGTAATGAGTAATATGTTGCTTATCAAGAGGTCCCACTGGACAGAAATAGAATTAAAAAGGATCCTAAATATTTGTGTAAAAAATAGGGTAATTTACAGTGGCCCTAAATGCACAACACACTGCAAATTAAGCAAATAAATGCAACTTATTTTGCTTTGTTTTTAACCATTAAACAATTTGCAATTCATTAAAAAAAATTCTGAAGGTAACTTTACCCAGATACCATAGCATGTTTCACAAATAATTGTGTGTATATTGTCAGATTATTTAAATGGAAAGCTAGTGTTAATTTTGTCACCTATTTTTAATTTAGTCTTAGTCTTGTGCCAAATATCCTTGTTAGTTTTAGTCATATTTATTATTCACATATCTTTTTTTTGTTAATCAAGTTTTAGTCAAGTTTTAGTCAAGTTTTAGTCGACTAAAAGTCTCGTCATTTTAGTCTAGTTTTAGTCAAAAGAGAACTCAAGGTATCTTAGTCAAGTTTTAGTCAAAACATTTTAGTCTTTTTTTAAATAATAAATTATTTCTGAGATTTCTGATAACCATTTCAGTCAAATAGTTATATAAAAATAAATTATATAAAGTTATATAAATATCGAGCCTTTTCCTTATTTCACCAGTAAATTCCTGTTAAACGACAAAAACAACCACCATTCTATACAATGAAATACAGACAAACTTTTACACCGTTTAGCTGTCAGCATTGTAACCGTGTTTAATCCAGCTGCTAGCTAACGGTAGGCTAACGTTACCTGCTGCCAAGTATAGTGTTAACTAGCGTCCCCTGCAGCGATGTTTCGGTTGCCTCTAACGTCCGTTTAGGAGCATCAGAGAGAAGCGCAGGCATTTAAGTGGCACCGAAATCCGCGTTGCTGTTCGGTCCGGTACATAACGGTCGTTAAGGCACCGGTCGGTGCCGTATTAGCACCGGGTCTCGGTACCCAACCCTAGTAACAGCTGAATATTCTATCTCATGATGGAAAAGTAGAGACGACTGTAGACGAAAATGAAGAGAGATTTTATCTTAGCTTTTATTTTATGCAAAACACTTTAGTCTCGTCTTTTTTTCTGTAATTGCAGTCTGTTTCCATATTTGGTTGTGTTTTCTCTTCTAAACGCAGTGCATGTGTTGTTAAATTGGTAAAGTATTTTCTTAATTTGCTTGCTGTCTAGGTTTCTTCATTTTGCAGTGCATTGAGCGCTCAGGTGCACCATAGTACTCTGCATAGAAGTGTTAAAAATGTGTTAATAAATATCTCTAACATCTGGATTATGATGATCTAGATTCGACAAAGTCTACAGTTTTAATATAAATATGAAAGCTTTTACAAACTGTCAATAAATTGGTAACTGCTGTTTACCATAATGCTATTTTGCTGGCTGTCACTTGTTTGTTGTGTTATTTAAGGTGTTGCAACAGTGGAGCAATTTTGTTGCATAAGAAGTTGGTGCTAATTATTGGATAATAGTAATTGTATTTTGATGTATTAGTTACAGTCTAAGGTGTTACAACAGATCTAATGTGTTTATTATTTAAAATGGCAAGGGGCATAATTGAGGAAAACACATAATGCAATGCTTAAGTTTAAGAGGGATAATACCCTCAGATCTGCATAGTGGTACCTTTTCAAATAATTAAACATTAAAGAAACAATCCACTGTTTTCAACTTTACCCATTTAGTCTAATAGAAGATGATCATACCAACAATGCTCTCAATTTTAGTGCATGGTATATACTATAGCAATTATCTCCTCTTCCACTAGGGTGTTGGGGGTTGTGGATAAAGGCAACATACACTTGTCAACAAGGAAGTAAAGTCTGTTGCATGCCTTTTGTGTCAATTGATGTACACTTGTGCATGTCATTGTCATGTCAGATAGGTATTGATAGGTATGGTGACGTACACATCCTCTGGAAAATGTTTTAGCCTGTGGATGATGGAGACAGAGGGCCCTATCTTGCACTCAGCGTAATTGCCTTTGTACACCGACGCATGTATGATTCCTATTTTGCACCCGACGCACAGCGGACTTTTCCCTCCACAGACGCACATCGGTAAATTAGGGAATGTATTTGTGCTCACGGGGGCGGTTCGGCGAAAAGAGGAGGCGTTTTCAGGCGCAAACGTTCCCTGATGCTATTTTGCAGTTTCAGAAAACAATTCCGCCGCTGACCAGGAAAAACCTAGTCTAAAGTCAGTGGCGCTAGTCTAAAGTCAGTGGCGCTAGTCTAAAGTCAGTAGCGCGTTATTCAGATGCTATTTTAGGGGCGCATGCTTGGCCATAATGTAGTGTGTGCACAACACACTTTGCTTCTCTCATCTCCATGAACGCATGCAGTTCCCATTTTTGCAAACCATACATAATTACAAAGAAAAATATTACTGAAAATGCGCTTCAGGTGTTTGGATAGATCAGGAGGCACTTTACAGTACAGTCCTCAAAAAGTCGCAGCATTCTTTGTGGCTTGTTGTGTTTTACACAACATTTCCATGAATCATGGATGTGTTGATGACATAAATGAGGAAATATTAGAGGACTTAAGGAGACGTGATGTTGAACTACGGTGGGATTGGACACTCCGGCGGATTCTGGTCCGGGAGTGGCGATGCGCTCCTGATGGAGCAGGTGGACGGAGATGGAGTGGGGGGAGGAGGAAGGGGCACAACAGGTGCAGGTGGTGTGTTTGGAGGCCCACGCTCCATGGCTGCAGCAATCCTCTCCAGACTTGAGGAGATGTGCCCGAGAGGCCGCAGCAACATCGCAACCCGGCCAAGACAGGCATTTATTACTTTGCCGCATCTCGGACAACTCCCGCTAGCATGTGCCAGGCAAATCCCCCGTTATAATAGCAATCCGCCATGGAACAAGCGCGCCTGCTCTTAAATGGAATGTGAGATGACGCTCTGATTGGTTTATTGCACGTTACGCCCAAACCACACCTAGCTACTTCAGACCAACCCATTTTAGATTTGCGTCGGGCGCAAGAGTCATTTATCCCGCCGGCATAATAGCAACAGCGGCCGAGATCCGCCCACAAAGCTACTTGCGTTTCACGTTTGATACTTGCGTTTCAGATCGTTAAAATAGGGCCCAGAGTTTTGCATGCCTGACAAATAAGAATAAATATATCTGGTGAGGTGGAAGCCTGTTTGGTGGAGGTGTCTGCATGTCTTAATACAGCATTAACAATGAATACTGGGGATTGTTACAAATAGGAGAGTGATTGTTGGTAGAATGTCTTTTTCTTAGCCACTAATGGGTGAGTTTGAAGGTTTTTTGGATCCTGCAAATACAGCCAACATTCATGATTTAGGGGTTCTAGTAAATCTGTGGGTGCATGTATTGTAATGCAAGGCTATCTCTCTAATTGCACTAAAGATGAACATTTTGGCTAAATTGCTAATGAAATATAATTTTAATAATTTCAATCTGACTTCAAATGATGCGATTTATTTTGGAGCTGAGTTGCAACTGAGTGTTGAAATGGAAAGAAATATGAAGCATGTTTCAAAATGAAGAAACATTCCAGGATATGAGGGGTCATTCAGGGTGTGATCTGCATAAGCACAGTGCACTGTAATCACAAACATAAAATCATATTTTAAATCACAGATCTGGTTTCATGGTTAGTTTAGTCGAAGAAAAGAATAGAGGAAATTTAAAGAAAGTATTGTGTTAGTTTTAAGATAGAGTTAACAATGACATAAGCTGCTCTGTTATGCCATTTTTGACACAATACCTCTTTAGACTTATTTTGAAGTTCTGCAGCCTCCTTTTTCAGTCTAGACTTCTCCTTCTCAAGGTCTGCGATTGCGTTGCGTAAATCGCTAGCCTCTTTGCTGGTACTGAGTCTCTCGTATTCCAGTTTTTCCACTACAGTCATTTTTTCTTTGGTGGCTATTTCAGTCTCATGAAGACGGGCAGCAATGTTATCAGCTTGTTTCTTGAATTTTTTTGCCTCCTCTTCAGCTTTGGCCTGGGCTTCACTGAGCTGCGAAACCTGAAGTTTGAGTTTTTCGGATTCGGCTATGATCTCCAATTGCCTTTTCCTCTCTGCTTCAAGTGACTTCTGGTATTCCTCAGTTTCCTCTTCCAGACGCCGTTGCATTACTTGTTTATCCTCCAGCAGCTTTTGTGCCTGCTCCTGAGCCAAGTCCTTCTGTCTTTGGAGCATTTCTGCTTCTGCTTTAAGCCTAGATGCCTCTTGTATGGCCTGCATTTTCTCTTTAAGCATTTTATCTGCAAGAGCTCGTTGATGATTGAGGTCGTCTTCTGCAATCTGTCTCAAGCGTGCAGCCTCTTGGGATTCTACACTAAGTCTAGCAGCGTCCTCTGCGAGCCTTTTCATATTTTCAGCCTCCTCGGCGAGGAATTTCTGTGTGTTGTCTTTGTCTTTCTTGATGAGGCGTTGATTTTCTTCCTCAATTCTGATTTTCAGCTTGAGTAGCTCCTCCATCTGAACCTTGACTTTGAACAGCTCCTCCTCCACCTGGCCCCTTTGTTTGACAGCATCATCAACCTCGTCCTTCAAGCGCTGCAGCTCTTCATCCAGGAGAGATTTCTGTTTATCGGTATCCTCAAGCTTCAGTTTGACCTTTGTGAGCTCTTGCTCCACTTGGAACTTCTGTTTCAGTGTTTGCTCTGCCAGTTTTTTGTGCTTCGCCATGTCGGCATCGGCCTGTTCCTTCTGCTTGAGGGCTGAATTTTCTGCTTGTGCTCGTTTAGCAGCTTCAAACTCAGCATCCTTCCGCAACCTTACGGCATCCTCCTGAGCTTTGGCTTGGATTGCAGCTTCTTGCTCGGCAGCTGCCCTTTGCCGTTCTGCTTCCTCTGCTTGTTGACGAAGGAGAGCTGCCTCCCTCTCTGCCTTCTCCTTAGCAGCCTCTGCCTCTTTGGCAAGCTTCTTGGCTTTCTCGTACTCTTCCTTAAGCTTCTTCTGCGTGATGCTATCTTCCTTCTGTTGGGCGAGGACACTTTGGACTTGCTGCTCAGCGGTACTGCATTTCAGGGCTGCTTGTTGTGCTGCAACGATCTGTTTTTCAGCTTCGACGTCAGCCTCTTCTTTCTGCTTTCGGGCCTCTTCTGCTTTCTTCTTCAGACGATCGAGCTCTTCTTGGGCGACCTTGCGCTGTCTGGCCGCCTCTTCCTCTGCAGCAGTGATCTTCTTAACCTTGTCCTCTGCTTCCCTCCTCTTCTTCTGCTCCTCGAGGGCAAGCTTTCGTTGTTTTTCTGCCTCCTCCTCTGCCCTCAGTTTGCTTTGTTGAGTTTCCTCTGCAATGTTTTTCAGTTTGTTCAGTTCTAGCTCCAGATCAAGTTTTCCAGATGAAGCCTTTTCAAAGTTGAGCTTAAGAATTCGGATTTCTTCTTCAACAACTCGCCTCTGTTTCAGTGTGTCATCCACTATTGCCTTTTGTCTTTCCATTTCCGCCTCAGATGATTTTTTGAGTAGGAGGATCTTTTCATCAATCTCTAGCTTATGTTGGTTGGCCTGATCTTCAAGAGCTTTTCTCTGGTAAGCATCGTCCTCAGCTTGCCGGCGGAGTCTTTCGTTTTCAGCCTCCTTCTCTTTCAATGCAATTTCAGCCTCTGTTTTTAAACGAGTGGCTTCGCTGATTGCAGCCAGCTTCTCTTTGAGAATCCTCTCAGCCTCTGCTCTCTGGCGAGCTGCCTCTTCCTCAGCAACTTGCCTCTGATGCTTGGCCTCCTCTGCGATGGCTCGAAGCTTGCTTGCTTCCTCAGCCACGTCCCTCATCCTGGCAGCTTCAGCCTCAAGAAGTTGTTTGCTCTTCTCCGTGTTGGACATGGTCTCCTTTTCTGCCTTGGACTTAAGCTGAACGAGTATATCCATTTCACTCCTCACTTTGGCCAGTTCATCCTCCAGCTGTTTCCGTTGTTGTTGCGCTGCAATGACTTCATTCTTCAGGCGGTAAAGTTCATCTTCAAGGAGGGATCTCTGCTGTTCTGCGTTGTCAAAGTCTGCCCTAAGTCGAATCAGTTCCTGTTCGGCGGTGAGTTTCTGCTGAGCCGTGCTCTCAGCTACCTTTCTTTGCCGCTCAAGTTCTTTCTCGGCCATATCTTTTTGCTTCAGAGCGGAGTCTTCAGCCTTGGCTCTCTTTTTAGCCTCACGCTCAGCCTCCTCCTTTTGTTTCTCAGCTTCTTCTTGAGCAAGGCTCTTTTTGTGGGCTTCTTCCTCGGCCTGGAGTCTAAGACGGAGGGCCTCATTAGCTTTTTGCCTCCATTTCTCAAGCTCTTTTTCTGCCTCTTCTCTGGCTTTTATAGCATCCTCCTGTTGTTTCTTGAGATGTTCTGCTTCTTGTTGCAGCTGAAGGACAGCGCCGTGCTCTTGTTTGAGGGATTCTTCCAACTTCGAGGTCTTTTCTGCAAAGGACATGTGTTTGCTCTGGAGCTCAGCCGCGGCACTCTTCTGGGCTGCCACTTGGGCAACCTTGATTTGCCTCTCCTTTTCTAACTCCGCTTGCTTCACTTGCCTTTCAGCCTCCTCGGCCTGCATCTTGAGGTTTTCAAGGTCTTCCAGAGCTTTCTGCTTTTGCTTAGCAGCTTCTTTCTCTGCCTGGGATTTGCGTTTTAGTTCTTCCTCTGCCATGCGCTTTTTCTGGGTCTCTTCATTGACTTGTTTGTGGAGCTTCTCAGCTTCTTCCTGGGCGGCCTTTCGGAGTCTCTCAGCTTCAGCTGCTCTGTTACGAAGTTCCTGGAGCTCAGATTCGGCGGTAGACTTTTGTTTTAACGTCGTCTCAAGTTGGATCCTGATGATGTGGATTTCCTCCTCAATCTTGGTCCTGCTGTAAAGAGCCTCATCCACCTGTTGACTTTTGTTCTTGATCTGCTGCTCGGAGAGGTTTTTGAGCTCCTGCAGTTCCAGCTGGATGTTGTGCTTTTGCTTTTCTGCATCCACAGCAGCAACCTCTCTCTTGCTTACTTCTTCCTGCATTCTGAGCTTCAGCTCTTGAGCCTCTTTCTCAGCTTTGGCAATGGCCTTTGCGTGAGCCGCAGCTAACTGCTTTTGTTTGTCTAACTCAGCCTGCATCTCGGCCATTTTTTTCTGCTCTTCCGCTTTGAGTTTCTCTGCAGTTTTCTACATTAGTGGAAGCAAATAGTAAAGAAAGGATTATAATCAAGCATGATATGTTAAAGGTAGCACTTTACATTAACTAGCTCAAAACCGTGCAGATTAAAATTGTAATTACTGTAGTAATCACAGCCTAATCACACTGGAATAAGAGCAATTTAATGTACTGTATTACCCAGGCAATGTTAATGTTAAGGTTAGCTCAAAGATCAATCACTAGACGTAAATTAGATGCACATTCATCAAAGTGATGTTAAATTCACGATGCAATGAAAATAATTAATGACAAGACAATTCAGGAAAAAAAATGGATGATAGGGATGAATGAATAAATGTATGGAAACAAAATATCACTTCACAACACAGCATCAAATCATATGGCATGCAACTGTAGCTGTAGCACTAACTTTCAAAAACTGCATCATACATGTGATTCCAATAATAATATATACTACAATTTAACTTTTAATTATGATCAAATTGTTGAAAATAATTTGTTGAAATGTAGATTTCAATTTTGAATAGCATAAGTGGCAGGACAATTCATATTTTCATGTATACGAATTTCCCACACATTTATTTGATAAAGACATTATATTAACATATTGCTATGTTTGATGTAAATGTCCAGTTGTTTAAGGTTGGGCTCTGTTGAAATGTTTTTTTTATTTTTATTTAAATTGTATGTGTCCAGTGTGGGATTTCTTTCTGAAAAAAAAGGCTGAATGCCTCATGTTACAGTATTATTCACACTATTCACTCAGACTAGCTTGTATCTCATCCCATGCACCGGGGGTTCTTTAAATCACTCTTTGCTACAAAATGGAAGGGAAGCAAAGGCAAAGTCAAGGATAAGAGGTTCAGATGTGACCGTAAAATTAGGAAACCAGTTTATGACTCCAGGAAGTGTCAGAAAGTTGAAAAGTGATAAAAAAAAAGAATATTGAGCACATAGTGGAAGTGTGGAGTAGTAGTGGAAGTGTGGATAGTAATTCTATAAAAAGTTGCAGTGAAAGCAAAAGAATAAATATGCCATGAAAAGCCAAAATGCAGTTTGTGAGGAACACAGGTGTTAGCATGACAGAGGGAAACGGAGAGTATACGTTACAGTAGGTATTTGAAACACTGTGAACAATTTACCTCTTTAATGCTCAAACAAGTTAAGCATTCATCATGGCAAAGCACTGGCAAGCAGTTAAGAGGAGCAAAGAAACAAACAAAACATTAGGGTTAGAAAAGAATGTGAAACTTTAAACTTGGTTAATTTAGGGGGAAAAGGAGAGCTGAAGACCACGATAAGCAGACCGAAACAGAGTCTCCACTTTGATTTTAACCCGAGGAAATGAAGTGGCCAAATGGATAAGGAAAGGAAAGGAAAATTGTAGTGAAAGAAAGAACCCCTCCTTCTAAATCTACAACGCCACAACGCACAAAAAGAATGGAGATGGAGTAGATACTGCAAACACACAGTGTACTGTATTTGTTTAGTATAGTTTTAGATTGACATTGGGAATTATGGCCTCAATGTAGCTTCCTAATGAATAATCTATTTAAACGCTGCATTCACTTGAATGTAAACACACTCAAACCTCATTCATCATATTTGTTTGCAACTCTTATTTTAGTGATGTTTTTCTCACCGTTTCACTAATCCTTTGTCTTAATATAATCTGATATAATCTACTAAAAGCCACAAAATATGTGTTTCTTTGGCTAATAGATCAGCTACAGCATGCCAATGTTTCACGCATAACCAGTGCGAAGGAGCCATTTGTCACCCGTACATTAATGTAATGTGTGTGTGTGGGTGTGTGTCTGTGTGTGTGACACACAGTGCGTGCATGCATGATCGGCGGACAATCTCATTTGGTTGAATATTTGGTTGGTTGGTTAGGTTAATGTTAAAATTTAGTTTGTTTGGGATCCTCAGCCAGTTGTCACGCACCTCCTCGTCCTCCAGGCGGCGCTGTGTGTCGGTGATGAACTTGATGTACTGACTAGTCAGAGTCATCAGCTCGCTATAGCGGGTCCTCAGTGTTACATACTGATACAGGGAGAAACAACAAAAACACTCATGTCAATTTCAGCTTCATGCACGTCTTTCTTTCACAGTGAAATCAGTTCATGGTTAAGTTGTCCTTTGTCAGAATGTTCACTATTTTCTCGAAGCTGTATCCGACACGGCTTCTAACAAACAAACCTCCTGAATGATGTTGTCAGAAGCAGAATCCAGTTTGGATTTCTTCAAGGGAGAAGCAAGAGGATCCACCTGAGCTTTGTAGGCGACCAACTGGAGTTCATAGTCCTATTTGGGGAAAAAAAAAAGAACATCTTCCACACATCAGTTATGCCACACGTGCTTTCTCTAAATGCTCCGAGTCCTTGTTATTTTATATTTTACTAAATGTTACTATTTCAATTTTATATTTCTGTTTGTTATTTAAACTGTCATATTAAGAGCTGCTAAACTGTGTTTTGTTGTTGTGAAACAATGACAATAAAGATATAATCTATAAATTACAATATTTTCAATAATTCTAGCAAACTAGTGTCGTTGAATGCTCACCTTAATGGTGTCAATGTAGCCTTTAGCATATTTTTGACACTCATCGACCTTGTCTTTGTTATTCTCAATCTCCTCCAGCAGTTTCTGTTTGAAAAAAGGTTTAAATTAAAAGCCAAGCTAACTTGTTAACGTGAACATTGTAAGGACATAAATGCTGAGGAAATAAGAATCCTGGTAATATGAAGCGCTACACAATATATACCTTCTCCTGGGCCAGTTGTTCTTTGAGAGTTTTGCTGTCATTGATGGTCACCGCCTGGATCTTCTCCTGCCTCTGCTTGGCGTCAGAAATCCAGGAGATCAGCCAGTCGTAGCTCTCCCGATAGTAGCCTAGCTGGCGGCCGAGCTGCTCTAGCTCTCTCTGGCGAATGTCCATCTGGGCGAACACGGCCCTCCAGCGGTCCTGGAGACTGGACCGGAGCTGGCGGAAGTGGTCCAGCTCGGTGTCGCGCTCGCTGTGCACACGTGACATCTTGTCGCTCACCGTGGTCGCCTTCTTAAGCTCTTCTTCCAGAGAGTCAAACACTGGCTGTTCACCTTCTGCCTCAGCTCGCATTTTCTGCGCATTTCATAAAAATAAAAGAAAAAGAGCCAGTCAGCAGTGAACAAACAAGGTCAAAATCACCAGTTAACACCAGGCTGAACTACTTAATGGAAACAATTCCCAATTGGTTCATGGGACGATTTGTATTTTCTTTCTTCGTATGCAGCCACTGCTATAGTCGTTCCCAAACTTTTGCCATCCTGTTGTAGGCCTATTAGTTATACTTAAAACATCTGTTTTCCATGCCTATAAAGCGCCTTTGAATTGAATTGAGATCAGCTGTTTCTCCGTGATGGGGCAAAGAGAGAGAGAGAGGTACGCAACAATCACGTTTTTTTCCACGATAGGATAGTCGACGAGACCCAATGCGATTCGACAGGGAGATAGGCAGTCGAATCAGGCTCCTTAGATTGAATTGTATAAATATTTTCTTGCCTCTGTTTTGGTAGTAGTGGTGTTTGGTGTAGCTTCGTCTGCCTTACGTTTACCTGGCAGTCCTTTCACAAACGTGTCCATGCTTTTCTAGCTCTGCAGCAGAACCATGCATTATTTATTTATATTTAGCGTCGCCATGCCCCCCCCCTCCCGTTATCATTTCAGCCCCCCCCCCTCAGGGGGCGCACCCTCCAGCTTGGAAACCACTGACATATACAATCACTTGAGAAAGATCTCCTCTAACAGATGTTGTATTCCTGAACCGAAACACTGATTAAAATAATTATATGTTTACCTTAAGCGTTGTTCTGTAAGTCTCTACTTCCTTGACGTCGCTGGGCACGGTGTGAACATCGCGCAGACACTCCTCGTACTGCTTGAGAACTCCCTCAGCACCCTGAGTGTTACGGATGACCATTTCCACAGTCTTCAGCCTGGGGCAAGAAACAAAAAGTAAATAAAATAGCAAGGCATACAGTAGGGTCATTAGTGCGTTTTCTCTTAACCCTCAAGAGCGATCGGCTGGGGACTCACTTCTCGAGATAAACCGAGGAGAGCATGTAGGTATGATCCATCTTCTGCACAGTGAGGTCAAGCTCTGAGCGCAGGACAGGAGCTGACGCAGACTGCTGAGGGGAGGCCAACACCTCCTGTGTTTTCACAGATACCTTACCAAGGTCCTTCTTTAGGCCCTCAAGCGTCACGTGGACTTTCTGTACAGCAGAAGAAGACAACAAGAGTTAACAACATGTGAAGTCAAAGAGATGAGAGTCAAAAAAAAAAAAATAATGACTGGAGAAATCCCAACCAAACTGGTATTGTGAGCGGTTTCCAAAACAGGTGTTACAAGGCACCTTTATCATTTTAATTATCTGCAACTTGTAATGGGAAAATTACATTTAAGCACAATTCCTTATATTTTCATGTTTAATTCGTACTTTACTTCTCTCACAAATGCTGAAAGAGTTTCTCATTCCCACATGCAGATTTTGATTCTAACTTTGTGAGACGTCCAGTCTGGAACATAATGTGAGCACGGTTTGTCTGAACAGATAGGGGCTACAAGGTCGCCCTAAAACTCTCTAGTTTTCCCATGCCAGTTAAGATGTAACTGGGGGGTGAAAGTCGTACCGGGAGGAGGAGGCGAAATGGCTCCAAGATGTCTCTTGTATTTCTCTGATTGTCTTCATGTGTATCAGATTGCCTGTAAGAACTGTAGCGTCATAATAATCTAAGTGCGTGTGTGCTGTCACTCTGAAGATGCATATAAGCCTAGTGTTCTTGTTCACTCATTAGAGAAACTGACTCCACACTGGGCTGCGGCCTTTTGTGAAATCATGTTGCTCCTATATTTGCAAATATATCTTTTTTAATAAAATACAAAAACCCAACTTGGTGTTTAGTCTCAGTCTGTCTTATTTGTTTCAATTTACTAAACTCTGAAAAACTCCCCCCCTGCTGCAAAGGAAACTTCCACGACAAACTCTCTCTGAACTTTCCACCCGATTCAAGCCTAGTGGCACATAATATAGAGTCAAATACAGAGGCGGGTAGTAGCAGTCTCCCTATGGTTGCTAATATCTAATTAATATGGTAATGTAGTGTAATTAATATGGCCACGTTGCTATGTGCAGTACCTTCTGCTCTGTTCCCTTCTGAACACATTCTTTCAGAGCTTCCTTGTCCATGGGTCTGCGTATGCGAGCCACAGTCCCAGCCTCACAGTCCTCTATACGCACTCGCAGGTCCTTGATCTCAGAGATGTAGTTCTTACACAGAGACTCATCCTGTTGACCTGTGGAGCAGCATATGTCTTAGTTTAGAACAGATGAATAAACTATGTATTAAGACTAAAAGCAAGGTTTGGAGGGATTGTAGATTAAGATTATACAATAGATAAAGAAATACTATCACACACCTTAGCCATCTTAGACTTTAGACATCGACCACATATTTGCTGTGCACGTAAGCACGGTCATACATGCAGCTCTTTGTGTGTTGTGACACAAACACACGCAGCTCCATATACACTACTGTTATAGCATACGGTATATAGTAGGGCTTAACATTTTCTGTCCCGAGAGCAGAGGTACACTCTCCTGGGAATAAACCTGAGGGTTTCTAACCTGACCTATTAATAATTATTAAGGCAAAACAACACTATTTGTGTTAATCAACATTAGAATATACATAACATATACTTTGCTTGCAGCTTGATCTTCGCAATAGCTGCGAGGAATATAAAATGCCAAGTTCATTGTCTGTGATCAGCCTCATGGAAGTGATATTTGACAATTTGTCATTGTATAAACAAACACAATTTGCTAAAGCAAGTCATTTGGTGTTTTAAAAGCCATTCTATTAAGCTGAGACAGATTCCATATTATGTTAGAATCCAGAAGCTGCTGGTGCAATCTTTTGAAATATTTCCACGCAAGGCTTGTGGCAGACATTGTTTTTTGTTAGCATAATTTAGATGATAGAAGCTACAATGCATGAATTTGGTGGGCCAAAGTTACCGTAGTGCTGCTAAGTTTGACATCCCTGCTGACTCCGAGGATTGCATCCACTCGGGATGATGTAAAGAACGTATGTATTTCTGTAGTGATACTATATGTCTATTTTGTTTAGGCCTAGAACAAAAAACAGTTTTTCCCGTTATTATTTTTCTCAGGAAACGGGAAATAGTTTGGATGTGCATTTCAGGGAATCCTGGAATTAAGGACGTAGCAAGTAAGTTCCACCTAAGTAACCACAACATGAGAGGACATAGCTGCATGACAAAAAGCACAACAAACCGTAGTCTAACGCACAAAATATGGATTTGTGCAGAGCTGCAAAATAAAATAAAAGCAACGTGGGAACCAAACCAACATGCAGTCACTCAGAACTCTACTCTAACACTTATGGTTATCTTTGAACATCTCATCCAACGCTTAACCCTTGTGTTGTCTTCCATTGGACCATGCACGTAGGTCCTCCCGGGTCAAAACTGAAAATCAACACTTTTTCTGTCGTTTTTGTCCCTTTTTTCAACACTTTTGTCCCTTTTTTCAATGTTTTTGGCGCTTTTTTGCCGTTGAACGCTTCTTTTCACTACTTCAGTACTATGTATAAACAACACTCACACCAACTTATTATTAGTTTTACACATATTTTTGGAATTCATTGTCAATAAACCTAATTTATATGAACGTTCAGAGAGGATACTGTTTCGAAAACATTTCAATGTCTTTTTCAAATGCTTAAACAATTGAACAAAACACCCAAAATTCAATGAAAGTAGAGATCCGATCTCTTGTTGTACTTGCGAAGGGCGTTGTAAGGAATCATCCATCTGTGTTATTTTTGGGTAAATAAAAGTAGGTAGTTAAAAAGGAATAATAGTAAATATGACCCGAAGATAACACAAGGGTTAAAAGCGTGTACACACACACACACACACACACACACACACACACAAACACTATCTCGGTGAGCCGTAGCTTTGACTGGCTTGCCATCACTCACCTTTGAGCCTAACAACCTTTAGTCCTGAAAGGTGAACGACAATTATATATACTGTAAAGCTGCTATTTGCTTATTTTATGTTCCCTTTATATATCCATGAATTACGGAAACGGCAGTTTGTTATTGAGAGACATTTTCTTTACCTTTCTCCATGGAGCGAATCAGGTTGTCGAAATGCTGGGTGGACTTGGTGTAGTCCTCCTCGACCTGCATGCGGTCGGCGGGGCCAAAGAGCTGCGAGTCCTGGCTGTCACGCATGTAGTCCTGGTAGTGGAGCTCCAGGTTCCTCATCAGCAGCCTGTACTCCTCTGGTTTCATGGATTTGAACTGCTCAGGGGGGAGAAGAATGGGGGAGGGATTAGGAGGCGGGGCTCCAGTGCGAATTCTGAAAAGCTTGATGCTATTATTTTATTTAACTATGTAAGTTTTGGTTCAGAGGTTTATTTCATGGACCAAAATGTACAGAATCATTAAAGCACAGACAAAACCTTGATTTATTTATTTAGATTAGATTAGCTATTTACAGCTAATGGAAGGTTTGGTCGTCTTTTCTAATAAGTACAGTTGTATGTTGTTCAATAATACATAAAACAAAATGAAATACTATGCTTTTTGTATCGTTCTTTTATCTGCCACACACAGGTTAGCTTGAGATTAATAGTGACTTCTTCTTTCTTTTTATTGCATTAAAGTGTTAACGCTCACCATGGTGATGTTCCAGGAGCGTATCTGTGTGAAGTCTCTCATCAGATACTGCCATGACAGCAAGCTCTTCATGTCTATATGGAGCGTCTGCCACAGAGACACCATCTGCTGATGACCTGCATCCAGACTGGAGTAGGAGAGGAAGGCAGACAGCGCAAAAATTAAGAAACAGGCCGTACTCTAGAGATTATACCTCGCTATTTACAAAGTATTACACCCCTAGGTACTTGGTTTCATGTGTCAGAGATTGGATTGGTTGACAGAAGCAGAATTGCATTCTTGAATTGGTTACCAGTTAAAAGTTATCTGTAGCATTACATATTCCCCCCCCCCCCACAAAAAAAAAACACAAAAAAAACACATTTCCCATGAACCCTACTGCTTCGAGACTGTATAAAAATGTGGTTACCTCTAGGGCTGGGTATCGCCAATGATTGCGCAAATCGATTCGAGTCACAAAGTCTGATTCGATAACACTTCCCATTTTGATTCGATATTAATTAGGTTAGGGAAATTTCAGTTACAATACCAATTTTGCTTGGATATAGGCTACTGTAAAAGAGATTCTCAGAGAATTGATGTTGTATATTTTACAAGCAAGGAGCAACCCTCAAATAGTTTAAATGTTTACATTAAGAATTGTCCCACAAAAAGTTTATGTTTGAAGTACTTTTTACTTATACAACCGTGGTGAAAAGGCATATATTAAAAAAAACTGATTTCTGGATTTTATGAATCTGTATCAGATCGCTCCAACAATTTTACTTTGGAGAATCAATTATTTGACCCGAGCCCTAGTTAACACTACCACTGTCAATAACATCTGTGAATGATTTGCCATATGAATTAAGCTCACTATTGGGTTCAGTGTTTTTTGACACTGTATTAGAAAAGAAGTGGAGTTTAATAGCCAGCGTGTGGCTAAGTTGCTACATTACTCAGTTTACGTATATACACGGCTGCCACGTAGGGGACTCATTTTTTTTTTCCCACCTGGACACACTGTCCATGGCATCCTTGTTGACTGGAGGCACCATGAAGCAGACAGAAGGCACCAGCGCCTCGTGTCCAGAGTGGTTCAGGACCTTCCACTTGAAAGGCTGCGAGTTGTTGAGGAGCGCACACTCGTCTCCTTTATGGACGGTGATCTGAAACACGATCCACGATTTGATAAATACACACATTAAAAGAGGAGATACTGAGGTTCTGCGACGCGTATGGCCACTCTGGGCTGTGAACGAATCCCAAATCACTCACCTCCTGTTGCTTGAAGTCGCAGACAGCCTGAATGGGCAGTTTGCCTTTGATGGAGGTGGTGGGGTTGCGCGGTTTCAGCTGGATGATGGACTTGGCTCTCTTGTTCAGGCCGGTCGCAAGAGTCTTGAATTCATTCAGCTGTTCTCTCTCCTCCTGGTGAAAAACAAAATAACACAAACAAGATTAGAATAAAATAATTCCCAGTTTTTGAATATGAAAAATTGTCATCATCTTGATATTCTTTCGTATTCTTTCTTATTCTCATCTGGCATCATTAAGTGCATGAGCAGCTGGATATACCCATGCGAGCAGTCTTCACTCACCACAGCATCCTGCAGCAGATCCTCCAGGCGCGTGGCCGTGGTGGAGCGATCACAGCTGTACTTCTTTTTCATGTTCTCTTGCATTTTATTCATCTTGTCCTGAGCCTCTTTCACGTCAGCAAAGAACTGCGAGGAAAGGACACCATGGGGGACAGAACATTTGACTCTGTGCTCTATGAACATTGGAGGATGTTTATTGTAGGGTGCAAAATTACCTTTTTTGTCCAACAGCCAAATGGCTAGCGAATTTTTTTAATTTTACCAGCCACTCAATAGATTACAACTTTGTTTGTTTTTTTTGGTGCTGGCGAGCGAATCAAATCTACTAGCCACGTGCATATTTTACCAGCATTTGGATGGTGGATGGTGCTAATTTTGTACCTTGGTAATTGGAATTCCACAGATCATTTTTCATTAATATCACTGTTCCATACCTGGTAATAGGCTGTGTTTTCTTTGAGATGAGCCTCAATACAGCAGCACAGCTGGAGGATCCAGCTCCACTGAGTCTGCATGGCGGCTGTGAAAGCCTGCAAGAGACGTGACGATGATGATGACAGTGCATTAGTTGACGGCTCACTCAGTAGCTTTTATTCAGTACGTGGACGTTTACTGCTCAGCTCGGGTTGACTAGAGTAATTACCTCGACGGTCTTCTTGCCAGGATGTGCATCCCTGACCAGTTTGTCCCCCATGACCTGGAGATCATTGACTTTCTTCTCCCTCAGCTCCAGCTCTCTCATGAGACCCTGAACATTTGAAACATGAAACAGTTAATGGCAATCTTGGGGGGAAAAAAAACCATGTGCATTCATTTAATTAATTTATCTAAACATCTTTGACAAAATCTTCTTCTAAAACGCACCGAGTAGTTGTCTTTCTTAGCCGTCATGTTGGTGTTCCTGTCGCTCCAGTCGAAGTTGACCTCCTCCTCTTCTTTGTCGTTCAACCACATCAGCTCTTTAGTGGCAGCGCTGACGAAGGCGTGGAGGGAATCCAAGTTCCTGAGACGGGACTTGGAAGTATTCTGAAAGAGGAAAGTTGAAAAGTTGATTTAAAAAAATCAGCATGAAGATACCCACACCTACAACGTAAAGCTTTCCCATTCAGCGCAGTTTGAAATCTAGAAATATTTACCAGTAGTTTGCCATACTGAAGGTCCAGTTTGCCCATGTATTCTCTGTACGAGCCCTTGCTGACAGGAGATATCTGGCTCTGCAGAAAACAAAAGATGCAACAGAGGTTACTTTTAAAATCGACAGCACAACGTCGGACAGTGTGTAATCCAATCCAGTGGTTCTGATAAGGCTGCTACCTCGTCAGCCCTGGCCCGTTCAATCTTGGAGCGGAAGTCCTCCACCGTTTGGTGCAGGCCTCTGTGGCTGCCCAGCTGGGACTCCACAGAGGGCAGATCAGAGCCCCACTCTGCTCCATCGATGCGAAGCTGGTTCTCCTCCACCCAGGCCAGGAGGTCTTTGACATAGCGAAGGGTTACATCATCTTTCTCAGGCCGACCTTTCATGGTGGACTGCTGGGAGACCTGCGTCTGGGTAAACTTGATGGTCGTCCCAGAGGACTTCAGGCGAAGGTTGTAATCGGTGCGCAGGTTCACCAGGCGCTCATGGAGGCGGTAAATCCTGTGGAGATAAGAAACACAGTACTTTTTACTGCTGCTTTTTTTTGTATCCAGAACTGTTTTCGTAACAGGGTTAAAAGTTCACTTGAATGCAATACCAGTCGCACCCACCTGCGGTACATCTCTTCAGCCTGAGGGTGGCGCCCATCCTTGAGTATCTGCACATCGTTGAAGAGCAGGCGGATCATGTTGTCTGCCTTGTCCAGCTCAGTTTCCAGCTCTGCTGTGTGCTGAGCTGGTTTCCCTGCATTCAGCAGACGAATGTCCTGAAGGGATGAAAGCCAATGAAAATATAAATTCTCATCTTCTTTTTTAAACTCCAACAAAATTAGAAAGGAAAATAAAGGCTTGTTACAGTGATTGACACAATGGATTTGAAATAATTGCCGGAAAAAGGCTTAAGAAGTCTGTACTTTGAACTGAATAAGACCATATGAGTGCTATGTATGCGGATGTCAGCAGCCATATCTTGCTCCAGACTGCTGAATTATTTTTAAAGATGGATTTAGTATTTAAAAAGCTTTGGGGAAAAAAATTAAATCCCAAACTCTTTGGTCACAATAAAATTAACAAAAGTCTAATGGTCTAAATTATCATCTTCTGGATTCTTTGTATGCTTTCACACACCAAAATGTAGTATTTCTAATGTAAGACTTGAGTGGGACTCACCGTCTGCAGCAGGGTCTCCAGATGGCTGAGTTTCCCATCGCACGACACTGACTCCATCTGGACTTTACTGACAATCCTCTGGAGCCTCTCGAGTCTGGATAAGATCGATAAAGAAAAATAAGATCAATAAATTAAAAGGCAAATTGTGATAATGCCTGTCCCACTTCCACAGTATCAACTCCCTCCTTTACATTTGTAGGCCTAGAAACCCGTGTTAGACAGCCACACTGCATTTAGACTAAAGATCACAACTTACGGCCACCTGCGCTGCAGCAAATACTCCAATTTATGAGGGTCACTCACAAATGCCATGCCTTAACTCTTTTATAAAGATGACAGTTCCAGCTACGAGAAAGTCAGTTCTTCTCACACTCCCATTGCGTCTTAGAGAAATACGGTGCCACGTAGCAGCGCAGAGCGAGACAAAGACATCCAGTCTGGTCATTCAGTCATTCCACGTCTCAAAACCATAAACAAGGCTATCAGACTGCAAGATGACCGGACAATCTCGTGACATGGAGACATTCCATTTTCCAGGCATGACGCAACGCTACTCTCAGAAAATTACCAATGTCTCATCCTATTTCATTAGACCTAATTATTTATTCATTTATTACGTGTCCAATTATGAGGGACACATCTCTCTTGTTTTGATACAAACATAACAGACTTTAACTAGAATCTTCTACCGAAACAGGAAGCAATAAGACGGCAACTAAAAATCTATGATGGTGAAATAACTTTTAGAGTTGTTTGACACTGAACGTTAGTCGAAATGTAATTGGCAATGTTTGGCAAATTTGTCAAACCTTTATGAGCACAGATTTGGTGATGCTGGAAGGTTAACAGGCTAGCTAACTCATTGGCCTTAAGGCTAAAGCTAGGCTACTAGCTACAGAACAGTGTGAAAACCAAGGCACTCTTGTTGAAGAAAAAGTTTAAAAGCCTTTATTGATATGGATAATGCATAGCAAAGAGTAAAAAAAAAATGCACCCATGTAGGCCTTCTTCCGGGTGATTTTTTTTTTTTCAACCACCACCGTCTTCCCACTACGCTAATAGCTAGTTGGCATTTTTCAGTTATTAGCTTAATAATATTATATGCTGACTTATTTATTACTATGCTGTTCTGTCTTGTTACCACTACACTCCTTGGTTGGGAAAACTAGTTTATTACAAATCTGATCCATCAAAAAGGAAAATGTTACGACACCCTCCTAACCTCTCAAACTCTATCCTGAGCAGCCGTTCTCTTTCCAGGATGGCCACGTGAAGTCGACCCCATTCTTTCTCCACATCAATGGGATGGTAGCCTGGGGGCACCTTAACCTGACCAGCATGCACGGCACTCTGTGGGCAGGCGGGAACAGAATGCGTAAGTCATAACTCAATAGAACAGAATACAATAAAATACAAAAGAATAGAAAATGAGGGTTAGCTTGCCTCAAAGGACTGGTAGATGTGTTTGGACCGGTTCTTGTCTGTCTCTCTCACTGGCAGCTCTGTCTCTTTGAACTTCAAGAACTGGCGCCAAAGAAGCTAAAGCAAAAATACACAAAAAAAAGTTTGAATTAGCAATTTATATTTTTTTCCTTTATATGTCCTAATTTTTTTCTTCTTCTCAAACATGTACTTTTGTTCCAAGACAAAAATAGTCAGCATCAGCCTTTACAGAACAAATGGTTAGAGCTTGACTTGCTATGCACTTGGATCAGTTAAATGAATTAGAAATCCTAATTTCCTAAATAGGATAAGTACATTAGGTAACACATCACGCCACAGTTCTAAAAGTCTTTATGTGGGCTGCTGTCCTCTTTAGTATTATTTGTTTATTCCCATGACTGGTGTCAATTGAGTTGAACTTATAATAAGGCAAAGAACTTCATACTGCCTGTATTACCAAAGACAAATGTTAATCGCCCTCTAACCAGACTTAACTGCTTTACAGAAGCACACCCAAGCCGCTACTTTTGATGATCCTGTGCTGCTGATAATTTGACTTCAAAGAGAACGAAGAAAAATATTAAAGTCACGCTAAGCTTTTGTTCTGCAACAGGGAGTGGCACAGTGCTCATGCTCCCCAGGATTAGGTTTAGCATTATCTGCCTTTTGGCTGTATATGTAGCAGCAGCACTGCCCCACCTACAGTACAACAATGTCTATGAATACAGTTTTTTCTGTCTGCCCACAGCTAGACATTATGTAAGCGTGTTCTTTGATCTAACAATGGAATACTGCTCAACTAAAACATACCCATAACAAAGACAAATATCTGGCACACAGGCATAATATCAGCATATCATCAGCATATCGGCTCACCTCAATCTCCTCGTAGCTGGCAGGGAACTTCCTCTCCTCGAAGATCATGACATGGTGGCGGATCCACTGGAGCAGAAGAGTCACCAGCTCGTAGTACTCCTGCCAGCGCAGCTCCAGCTCCTGCAGCCAACGCAGCAGAAAAAGAAGAGGTTTAACAACAGACAGACAGGAGGGTGCTTCTTCTACTGCGTAGCCATGATCCATCACTCACACACACCACGCTAAACTCAATTAGGCAACCGAACAATCCAGGTCTTGTGTGAGCGGACAAGGAGGCAGAGAGTGGAGACAGGGTTGATGAAGGGGGCAGAGGTGGAGGAGACAGTGGGGGAGGATAAACAATGGTGGGAGAGAGACAGAAGCATATTTTTTTTCTCCAGTTTTCCCAGAGTTAGTGTTTGCAGTTGTACCCATGTTTTTAAAGACATTTATTAGAAAAGATGTATCAGTATCCACCTTTACGTTAGACAAGTTTAAGATTGGGATTTGGTTTATACAGGACATTAAATGTCCCAGCATACTATTAGTATGTAGTGTGTATATATCCCCCCCCGCCCCATCCTCTGCTTTTTCCACAAATCGCACCCTGCATATGAGCCTTTCCCTTTGACTTACTGGTGTAAACACCAAAGGTTGCTAATTTCCTGTGATATTTGGTTTCACAAGATTTCTATTTCTTTTTGAACGTCGGGACGCATTGCACAAGACTGCAAACAAAAGGACATTTATAAGTGGAGTCACAAGCCTCTTCAGGTTTGATTAAATCTGATCAAGCACTCTATCAGATCAAATTAAAGCAAACTTTCGTTACAAGCAGCACAATGCTGCAATATGTCTGGCACATATTGCAGAATTGACAATAAAGTTGACTTGACTTGACTTGACAATTATTTATAGCTAAAGGGCATGCATTAACCAAGATGTATTGTTCTGCTCACATTAGCTCTGCCATCATGGACATCGATCCGGGGCATGACATCATACAGGGATGATACGTAAGTGATGATGGACTTCTCATCAGGGTGTGGGACATCGACATCTGAAAGGATAAGGTCAAATTATTTGCATTATATGGCATGCCTAATGTCATTTTGCAACAACCAATAATAACTTGCAAAAACAATGCAACATAGCACATAAATAAATACTGAATTAATCTATTATCAAAAACAATAGATTTCTTGGTTTCAGATTAAATTGGCCTTGGGCCAGTCTTACCCTCTGGGTCCAGTAGGCGTGTCACTCCCAGGTCTCTCTCTGCCACATGGAAGGCCTGTTCCAGGTTCTCCAGGTTGGTCTGTTGGTACACTCTGCCCATGTCGATGAGTCTGGGACTAGGGGAACACAAAATACACAATTAATCCCCAACAGGGTCCAGGTAAATTTTCAGGGGTGGTCTAATGAAATGTATCAGGAGAGTTTCACAGTATGACTGACTACAACCTGCAGTGTAGGGACATACATTTAGAGTTTCCATATCAACACTGTCATTATATATTTGATAGCAATGTATAAGTGCAATTGTAAAGCTACAACTGAAAATGTAAAAGAATTGACAGCAGTGGTTACAATCTACCACGGCATATCAGGGCCACTGTAGGTAAAACAAAAAAAAAATGACTGAGCCGGGGAGGGGGGAAATATTCTGGGATTATTTTATTTTTTATTTTATTTTTTGTCAAGGAGCCACATCGCTTCATTTTGCAAGTTTGGATCAACCTCATCACACCACAGACCACTTGCCATGTATTATTCCTGCAGTGGCTGTACTAATCAAATTATACTTTGGAATCAGATTTAGCAATAAGTAAATACTCGTGATTTTAGCACAGAATATCTATTATCATAAGCACCCTGATTTGGAAGAGGCATTGCTATGAACTGAGCCTATTCAGAAGAAAACAACTACTGATTTTGGATGACGTGGTAGCTTGTGTGCATCAGGAACTAAATGTATGACTTTATAATCTCTCCTTTCCCACAAGTCCGTATTTGTTTTCACCTACAAGAGCCTTAATACGCCCTTGTAACTATCTGCATATGTTGTTTTGTATTTTCAGCCTCAGAAATCAAAGTTAAAACTTGAGAATTGGGATTGGATGGAATGCTAAATGCCAATCACATTAATAGACATACATAATCAATGCAGTCTGTACAGGTCTGCTCTCTCATATGGTATGACACTAAATATAGTAGCAGCGCTGGCTGGGCTTTTTTAAGACCTTCTGCCAATGGCTAAATGCTATGAAAAAGTCCACCTGTTCACTTTCTGACAGACCTGTACAGCACCTGCCTTTTTGTCCTCTGGGCGTTTGACTCTCTCTGGCAGATGTCAGAGCACCTATAGGTGGAATGTAATTTATAAAGCAAATGACGTAATCAAAGCGGACATCTTTTAAGTTGGCAGCCACCCACAACTTCAGAAAAGTTCAGTGTGCAGAGCAGCGTGATTAAATGTACCACAGAAACCTCGTCTATCTATAATGCATGCATACTCGACTATAACAGATCCTTTCAGTCATAATATCATGTATTAAATGCATTACTAAAATCCACAAATTCAAATGTGCAATGCATATCCCTGCAAGCAAATCCAATATGTGCACAAAGCAAGGAGGAGCAACTTCATACAGCTCTGTGATGCGTACAGAACGGCCCCCATTCTGTGCATAAACAGAAGGAGCCTCCAAATGGCGGATTTCTCCAACAGAGTACTGCTTCGTTGGCCTGGATGAGCTGCTCGGGCTCTGTCCCTCTCTTCCATGAAAGCTACGGGACCTCCAACTGTGGCCCGGTTCATCACTGCTGGAGCCCTGAGCCCCTGAGCTTTGGGAACCCCACCCTGAGTCCCAGGAGGATCCCTCGGATGGGATATCGTCACAGAACATGACCACGCGGTCGCCCACGTCGCTGTTAGATCCACCACTGAAGCCGAGGCTTCCCTTCTTCTTCGTTGACTTCTTCCTTAAACTGAGCATCTTAACGCTCCTTGTCCAGTAGCAAGTAAAAAGGTTCTGCTTTAGTGCTTGGCCTTACAGTTTCCTGCTAACAAATCTCTTATTGGCTCGATGGCTGCATGTAAATCCATCCAATGCATCGTCGCAGGGGTCATGTGAAGATCCTCTTTATCCTTCTGCAGGGTTGCTGAGATGAAAAAGCCTCCTACTGGTACAGCCAAGTCACGTATCCTTCATCACGCTTTGCCACATGAAACCTACATTTGACCGGAGCTCTGTGAAGTCGATTTGAAGTCCACACGCCTACATAAACCCTGGACAATCTAGGATTCTCTGGATGCCCTGAACTACGCCTAGGCACTAAGTAACGCCACAGTTTTCATGTTGAAGCCAAAGTGTGCAACAGTTACGCCCACACACCACACCCCTGCCCTTTATGAAAAGGCAGCCCTAATCCAGCCTCAGGTGTCTCCGAAACAGAGAGCAAAGAGAGAGAAAAAAGAAAAAAAAACAGTTTCAGGAACACGCTCAAGTTAGAGGAAACGTGCCCCTGCAGGCGTCTCTTTCTTTCAATACAGAATGGCATTAAAGAACTACATTAACTTTATCTCATCTAATACCACTTTTCTTCTGTTTGCTGTCTGGACTCCTCTGCAAGAACCCCTTTGTCAAAATATCTTAAAAGAAATTAATTGTGTTGACAAATCTTCCTGAGAAATAAATGCCCATTCATTTCCCAGGATGCCACCACACAAAGCGATCCTTATCCACTAAGTCTACTATAGACACACACTACAACTTTAGGGGAATTAGCATATTTGGTGTTCAACAGCAACTGGATCAAATTCACCAGGTTCCCAAACAATCTAATAAGCTAATCATGTTTGAAGGAATTATCATCTTAAGATGGTACAGTACTCATGGCCAACGCCTGCCTTTGGTATTCCTAGCCTGAAGGCCTGAAATGTTCATGTAGATGCATTAATACATTCTTTTATTAAAGCAGCAGTACTGTCAGCAACTGCAGCAAGTAGAAAATAGGAGACTTTATGGTAAGAGTAAAGCAAAAATATCAGGCTTTAAAACATGATTAAACAGACAAGAGTGCATAAATTAATTCGAGCACTGCGAGTGCAACTACATGGAGGCTGTCACTATTAAATCTTATAGTCTTTCCATTAAAATAAATCATAATACGATGCAGAAAAAAAAAAGCCATGCCACGGTTATTATGTCTAAAATGATTTAGAGTTGGATTTAATTACAGAGCAGGTTAAGACTGGCATCATGGAGTGTAATTTGACATTTGAAAGTGTGCCAAGGTCCCGCTCCTGCTCCAGTGCACAGGGTGCAAGGGGCTAGAAGTGGGGCACAGGGTGGCACCGCCCTACCCCCCTCAAATATGATTCCCCCCCTGCCCCCAAACCATTGAGCTAGAGTGCTGACAATCTGACAATTGTGATTTCCACTGGATCAGAGTACTGTCACTTGGCTGCCTGTGCATGTGATGTTTTATTTAGCAGAATTACATTATGTTGTTCTAACCTATCCAATATTTCTAAGCATATTTTCTATGGTGTATTCCGATAAAATGCCGTCCCCCTCTCTGCCACCCCACTTAAAAAAGTCCTGGAATCGGCCCTGCCAGTGCACTCTATATTTAATAAAACTCAAAGACAATGATGTGGCATGACAAGACCCAGCATCCCTGGTCGTATTACAGAAGCCCTGCATTTTTCTAAATGGTTTATATTTGACATCGTCTTTGTGCACTCTGCAAAATGATTCCCGTGCCAGTGCAATAACTACAATATACTCTTTGCTCCTGTTTTATAGTGCTGTTATCATTTCCCAATCACACAGTTAATCAGCAATAAATGCCCCACTCACTGGTGTTTGTGTATGACGGCGTTGAAGAGCTTTCCGTCCCTCCAGCTGGTGGTGAAGTTATCACAGCGGATGTTCTGGTAGCCTTCCGTCATCCTCTGGGACCAGAGCAGCAGCTTCTCCTTGGCCGTCATGTCTTCCGACAGGCCGTTGATCTGAATATCTGAGATCTGGGATGTTATTTATAAATACAGTGTCAGAAAGGTGGATGGTGCGCAGAAGAATCCATTTTGAAGGAACGTGGAGGAAATCAGTCATTAGTGGAAACCATAAGATGCAATTTTGATCGGAATCACAGGACACCCGTGGGTTAATTTCAAAATAAAAAATGTCAATCATCATCATTATTCCCGATTAACACCTTTATCACTCCTTGACTTAATATCTTTCCTGGCTGTCTATTAGCATGCCACGTATTTGTTAGGAGTTCAGTAGACTGGAGTGTTATTGTTTAGGACTTGGCTCACAGGATGCAGAAGGATTTCTGTCTGGGGAAAAATGCCACTGCGGCATCCAGATCACTTTTCGTTTTGAGATTTTGTGGTTAGGAACGATGAGTCATAGGCATCAGGTTTTCCATTTTGTGTGTGCGTGTACAAACGGGTGTGCGTGCCATTCAAATTCACTTCTTCTCACGCCTCTGCCCTGCAAATCTGCAAACTTTTTTTAAACGAGGAGTACTGTTTAGATACATCCTTAATTGAAAACAAATGGAGTTATGTCACCCCTCCTGCAGATTTTTTGTACCTACTTCATTGAAAAGCATGTAGAGCATACAATATTCTAGAGCAACTATTTAAATATAGATTTTTTTTTTTTTACTTCAGAGCACACTCAATCTTTTTTCTCTGTCAATTAAATGAATTTAGGATAATCACATTGTGAGATTGAACACTAAATTACATATTAAGAGGGAGTTTTTCCTCTCCACTTTGATCTCTATGACTCACTAGCAACCACAACCCAGCTATTATCCCCTCTATTATATACAAGTATAAATACTCTGAGAACAGTGTTTATATCTACAGGGCACAATGGCACCTTCACAATATCACCACTAACGTCTCCTTTATTTCCCATGTTCGGCTTTAGCTTTTTGCAACCCGAACCTGAATCATCTGATATTAGAAGGTGTGGCCCTGCCTATTTCTGCCTGGCAGCTCTTGGCATACACAGGAAAAGGCCTGGCTATCCGGGACGCGGTTGGGAGTGTAGCGTTAAAGCATGTTGTCCACTCGGCCTGGCACACCCTCCTCTTGGGAGTCAGCGAGGGAGTGACTCATACTTACACACCACGCTGGTGCGTAGGTCTTTATACTGTTCATAAATTCATAAAAAACTTTACTGCAGTGATAAGTGTGTTATGATAGCTGTGAATGCTTTCAGAAATAGGTTAAGATGTATCCTCATTTTAGATTTTTGATTAGAAACTAGGTGTCTTTTTTGAAGAGCAGCGTCCATTCTGATTGGTTCCAGGGAGATGAGAAACATCAGCTGACAGGTGCAGATCCCAGAGACAGAGGTATGGAGCGATAATATAATAAAACACAACACTGACAGAGAAGGAGACCTGGAAATGGAGGATGATGGTCCATATCAACCCCAGGGTCAGCTTGGGGTTCCCGTCTGCTATGTCATCGTTTCTGATGTTCACCAGCTTGACCTGAGAAAACAAAAAAAGCAGTAATGTGATTCGGAATGATCACAGCATCGCGTGAATACACAGACACAGCGAGACAAGGCATCGCCATTGTTTGTAGAGCCGTAACGACTCCAAATTGTTCTGAACAATGAATTGCGATTAAAAATGCAATTGTCTCCTTCAGTCAAATAAAAAAATATATATATATGTATGTATGTATTATTTTTTGCAAACAAATGAAAGTTTTGAATGAATTCTGGATGACATCTTTTGAAATATATCACTTTTATGTGACCCAGATCAGCCTATGAACAGAGCCACACCTCTTTATTAATATTACACGTTGTATTTTTTTACATACCCCTTAGGACCTTAGCTAATCAGTCCTTCCAGAAAAATACGGAGGTTTTTTTGTGATTGTTGCGGGAAAAAAATCCTTGATTGTGCGGCACGTTTTCTTAAAAAATCCGATGGAATATGCGGGATATTTATGCAATTTTATGCGATGAAATTGCGGGAACTTCCGAAAATTGCGGGAACTTGCAAAAACTGCGATTGATGAAAAAGAGAAAAAAAAGTGATTTCCCCAACATTTCCCTAACGTTCCCATGGCAACAGGGGAAAATGGCTGCTCTTGTGTGAAGTAAACGCAATATTTTTAAAACTTTCTGCTGAGATATATGTGACTTTTTTACAATGAAAATGCAGGGATTATGAAATCATGCAAGCCCCGCATATTTTGTGCAGAAATCGGCAATTTATGCGGCAATTTATGTAGCAATTTATGCGGCAATTAATGTGCCGAAAGTGCGGCGTATTTGAAAAAATGCGGCCCCTGCATAAATATGCGGACTTTGGATGATTATGCATTGAATTATGTGATCGCATAATCACGTTATATTGGAGGGACTGGCTAAAGTTAGTAATTAAATTGAAGTTAAACAAAGAAACGGAGATTATGTAAAAATTGTTTCAGGCCTAATTGTTTGGTCAAGGCTCAAGGTATGATTTTAGGTGTCCTACCTGCCGGTGTCTGAGGAAGTCCAGAGCGATCTGTACATTCTGCAGTTTGTGGAATCGCATGCGGCCTTTCTCTCTGGGCTGAGGTGGAGAGGGAAGAGACAGAGACGTGTTTAGTTAGATGACACACACACACACACACACACACACACACACACACACACACACACACACACACTCGACCGTCAGAGACGACCCTTTTGGTAGACTCGTGGTGAAGGAGAAGGAAAGCATTCAATCCAAGCAGAATAATGAATGCAAAGGACAACTGAAAAATCAGGTGGCAAGACATTTAACAGAATAGAATAAATGTAGTAATAACCGGTGAATCTTGGATAGTTTTTCAAGGAATTCATTCTGGTGGGCATGTATTTTGATTTATAGTATGCCCACAGAGATACCGTGCTGAATATTCGATCTAACAGGTTACTGCCTTCTTTGCCTCAGACCGATTGTTCACCACTATCTGACACATAAGGGGACAAAAGGGGGATATTTTTGGAAATAATAATAAACCCTTTATAATACTAATTACAGCAGGAAATTAGCAGTGGCTGAGCCACGGTTTTGTATAATTCATGTCATCGGACAGTAAGCTAAGAAGAGCCTCATGATGCATAATGCTGTGTCCTTTGAATTGCAAATGCTGAACTAAAAGAAAAAAAAGTTCCTTAACAAATATAAACACATCAAATCAAGTACTGCTTGCACCAAAAACTGCCAAGCTTATCAAAAGGGTCCTGTAAGTGTCAGCGGCACATATTGATACCTGGATATTTGTGTAAATATCCAGCAGCTACAGTACATGCCTAAAGAAAGCCACAATATTCCGGTTTTTGGCCTAATTCCGAAAAAAACGATATTCCGACTAAACTGTTTACATGGCTAACGAAAGTGAGTATTCCACTAATATAGCCGTGCAAAACAGGATTATGTGCGATTATTAAGCGATGTGCGCACATATCCAAAAACCTGTTGATATCCAAGTCTTTGATAATGTTTAAAAGTAGCTGTGTTTCTCCTTCTTATCAGGTCTGCAGCCCTGCAAACTGTTAGCTGGTTGGTGTGTGAACAGCAACCATAGCAACGCTCAGAGCTGACCGCAAGCCGTAAACAGGCAAGAGGCCATAAGCCTGCTGTAAAAACCCTGATTGAGACGCATATTCCAAATGCGCTGTATCCATGTCCAAAGAATGCCTCCAAAACCTGAATAATACCGGAATATCCCACGTGTTTTAATAGGAAAATGCTATATTCAGAAAAAGTCCTTATTCGGAATATCCAACCGGAATATGCTGTTTACATGACCTGTATCAAATTTGAAATATTGTCATATTCTGAATAATAGTGGAATATTGGTGTGCATGTAAACGTACTGATTGAGAGAAAGAAAAAAGGCAACAAAACACTTGACTCGCCATGGAGATCTGGATTAGGCATGGGCCGGTAACCTGTTTTAAGGGATACCGCGGTTTTAAAAAGTCCCGGTTTTAAAACCACTAAAATGTTCCGTCATACCGTTCCTGTGGTGTGAGCTGTTTGTTTTTTTGTGTATTTTGAGTCAAGGGCAGAAAGTGCAGTTTGGACATCCCTCTACCTGCCAATGCGGGTTTAAAAATGGACAATAGTTTTTTTTACCCCGACATTTCAAAATAAGACATTTTAAAGCTGTAATTGCAATACCGCAATACTGCAATACCGCAATACTGCGATACCGGAGTATATATAAAACACATGTTTTTTGCTGAAGGTTATCATCCTGTCAGAATCTCACACGGGCCCATGCTTAATCTGGATACCATGCACAGCCAGATCACGGAGAAAGCGCGGATGAATTAAAAAGAAAAAAAAAAAATGTAGAAAAGAAAAAAAGAAAAAGATGTCTACTGGAAGTTATGGAGCCACTCACCAACCGAGCGCTCCTGCCCACGTCTCTCTCCCTCAGCTAGCCCCGGACAGAGCAGAGGGAGGAGGCCGAGGCCGTGGGCCAGAGATCAGCACACACAGACCAAGGTAATAGGAAGGAAAATAAGAGGCGAGGAAGAGAAGCAGCAGAGAAGGAGAACCGTACATCAGATAGAAATATAGTTCACACACACATGCACACACAGGCCAAAGTGACGGTAATGTGTCAAGGCTATGGAGAAGATGAGCTGAGCTGGAGCTGGTGGAGGGAGCAATGAGCTACAGCAGCAGAGAAGCTTCTGTATGGAGATCTGAAGCCCCGGGGGTGTCAAATAAAGAACGCTGGCTTTGAAATGAGCCTGGTGGCCCGGGTAAGCCTTCGTGTTTTTAGTTAACCCTTGTGTTGTCTTACCGTCTACTATGCAACTTGTCAAAATAGAAAATGAACACTTTTTTTGGCAATTTTGTTGCCTTTTTCCAAGTTTTTGATCCTTTTTTTTTGATGTTTGTGTCGCTTTTTACTTCCTCTCCCCCCCCGCTACCACCAGTATACCACTAACACCAACTTATGACCACTAGTTTTACACTTATTTTTGAAATTCATGGTCAATAAATCTCATTTATATAATATTATGTCTAAATTGTGAGTTACAAAAAAGCTGAAATTATGACAACAAATAGTTAAGATCAGAGGATGCCGAGTGGACAATCACTGGTATATGTCAATTTTTTGTTGGGATATATACGGTTCTGAAACCATTTTTTCCAAATTTTACCTGCGAAGAGCGTGTATGGAACCATCCATGTTATTTTGGGGTAATTTGGTTAAAAGAAACCCATATTTCTGATATAGAAACTTTGAAAACGAAGACAACAGGAGGGTTAAAGCCATAGAAAGGTTGTATGAGAAGTCGCATTATGGATTTGTTGGATATGTTTTCAACAACTGCTGTTTTTATGTTGAATTTGACATGCTCGAAATAAAAAAAAATTAAACATTTGATAAAAAAATCGAAAAAACAAATAAATGAAAGTTTCATAGATAGTTGAGACGGAGAAATATGGATTCAAAGACTCAAGAGCTGCCAAAGTCAGTAAATAACAAGTTTTTGTTTAGCAGAGTTCAGCTCAGGGTGATTAAGCCTTTGACGGACAACTTGGCAGCGATTGGTTACAGCTTGTTGCCACGGGGGATGATATTCCAGGTTGACTCAAGATAAGTACTCCAGACCTCATGTAAATAGTCTGGATAAGGTTTGGGTTTTGGAGGATGGTTGAGGTAAAAGTGTAGTATCGCTTTGCCAGACCATCCACACGCTGCGGTGCGGAGGAGGGTCTGTCTACTCCACACAGCATTCTGGGATAGGAGAAAAACGTGCTCTGGTTTATTGGCATTTCTTTAAACCAATCACAATCGTCATGGGCGGTGCTAAGCTCCGCACGGAGCCGCTGCAAAATAGCCTCGGAAAGGATTTGGTTTTGTAGTCTACGTGATACGCAGATATATGGAGTATACCCACTAGGAAAGGTCAAGGATTTCAGTATACCCACTTACAAAAACGCAAGGATAACGTAACGCAACTGTCAAACTTACGTTCATAAATTTACCCCGTCTGTGTTGCGAATCACCTAGGACCAACAACACAGTTGCTTGGCCATCATTCTCTGCGCAAATTTGAAATGAACTAATGTGAATCACTCAAGTAGATATGAAATGAAAGCAAATTTAAACTACACTCTTGCAGTGTTTTGGTATGCCGGCCCCTAAAGCTACTGCTGCTTCGAGTGACACTGCAGCAGATGTTAAAAGGAACACGCCGACTCATTGGGACCCCCCCCCAGAGTTAGACAAGTCCATACATACCCTTCTCATCTCCGTGCGTGTTGTAACTCTGTCTGATGCCCCCAGCGCTAGCTAAGCCTAGCACAGATCCTGGTTGGAAGCGGTTACCCCCAGGATCTGTGCTACGCTTAGCTAGCGCTGGGGGCGTCAGACAGAGTTACAACACGCACGGACATGAGAAGGGTATGTATGGAGTTGTCTAACTCTAGGGGTTAGGGTGAATAAGCCAAAGTCCCAATAAGTCAGCGTGTTCCTTTAACGTTAGCCTACAGAAACTACAGAAAATGAGCCAGATGAGGCTGATGCTTTATGCGATAACGTTACAAAAAAACGTATGGGGTTGTCGCTCTGGAACGCATTGCTCTGGGACGGGCGAGTCTAATGCTGGGAAGGAAAAAAATGACAGTATACTCACTACAAAAAACTAGACTACAAGACTGTGGAACGTGTACGTTCAAAAGTTGTTTTAGTCGTGCAACAGAAAACTCAGATTGGACAGATAGTCTAGTTAGCTGTCTGGATTTACCCTGCAGAGATCTGAGGAGCAGTTAACCATAGTCCTCAGAAATCCACCGGAGTTTAGAACGCCAACACAAAGAAAGAGGAAGGAAACGGACATCAGCGAAAATACACGCATCCGGCGGAATTTCCTGCGGCAACGGAGCAACTTCGGGAAGTGGAACGTCGTGGATATGGACTCAGGTAAAAGAAGCAGAGTTGGGTCAGAAATCAGACACCGCGGCGATACTCACCAGCGATTCGCCGGAGAGGACCTCCAACAGCGAGATCAGGTTATGTCCATCGCGGAGGTCTTCATACAGGTCTGTGACGTGACGCTGCGACTGCCGGGACAAAAGGGAAAAAACACCATGTCACAGAGGAAAGATATGGCACAAAGATTCAAGATGCGAGCAGTGCACCATGATTTACACAAACAACCATATTATATACACAGGACTGACAGCTATACAGGACTGACAGCTAGTGCATTTGTTTTAGTACTAACCGAAGCAGAACACAAAAGCAGTGCTGCGGTATTTAATTCAGTTTAGTTGTCGACAGACATGGTTCTTTGATGAACGTTGTTGCCGATGGTCTCTATGTGACAAAAGCTCTCAGAAGCATTTTATTAAAAACGTGATTTTGTGAAACCTAATGAGCAGCCCCACACGGAATCTGTGGAAATTCTTTCAGCGGCGACCCATAATAAAAATTTAAAAAAATATGGAATTTAGCTGGCTGATTTTCAGCTTGAGGTGGAGATGTATTAAAATTCCGATTTATGTATTTATTTAAATCTGCGACCGCAGATTTCGTGTGGCCCTGCTAATGAGCTGTCAAATATGATGGCGAAAGATGACTTTGACTAGTTCAGCTTTCAGTAACAGACGTGTTTTATTCTGATTTTGAGACTGCTACCCAGCAGCGTTGGTTAGCTTTTTTTGACAGTGCTCTGAGCGTTCTCTCCGCTGGTACAACTCTACACAGGTCAGGAATGCATAGCCGTGAGCAGCCAAACTTGGCTCCTAATGCAGATGCCAAATGTCAGCTGTCATCCCTGAAAAGTGATAGATGGGAACGAATAACAGCCAGATCAGTGAGGTAAAAAAAAAAAAAAAAAGAAAAAAAAAAGATGTGCTGGGGATCATAAAATCAACTAAAACTTAACAATATATACTTCATGTTTACAGTATATAACGGTGGTGTGGTGTACTTGCACCCAGACAGTGAGGGAAGATGTTGTGGTGATGCCAGTGAAACAGAAGATAGGATACGAGGAGGAAAACAGAAAAACAAATAAGAGAAAGGTGCCCATGCAAAAAAAAAAAGCGCCCATGACCAGACATTTAGTACAGTCCTGCTGGGACGTGCCAGTACCTACCTCTGCCCTCTGATTCTGGGTGAAGAGGGACGAAAGGTGGAGAAAAAAAAAGAGAAAACGGATGGATGAGTAATGGAGAAACGGAAAGAGTGGAAACAAAGAAGAGAGAAGAGGAGGACAATGAAATGAAGAGCAGTGATTTGGATGAAATGGAAAGTTAGAGGACGGACATGATGGTAGGGTTAGGGTTAGAGACAAAAAGGATAAAACAGATTCATTAATTCAACAAAATCCAGTTCACGCATCTGTCCTCCAAGTGTGTGTGTGTGTGTGTGTGTGTGTGTGTGTGTGTGTGTGTTTGGTCACGTGGGTGAAGGAGGCCTCGGCCCTCAAATGGAATGAAAGCACATTTCTCTTCACAAGTTACAACAGTGTCTCATTTATGTTGGCAAGAATTTCAAATCCAGTTATCCAAACGTTAGACATACTGTAAGCTCCTCCCTTCCTGCAGAGCGAAGACGCACAGCACAGTGGCGATCTGAGTGTAGTCAAGGTAACCAACACTGCCACCACTAGGGCTCGCTGTCTACACATTTAAAACATCCTCAGGAGGGTGTATTGTGTGGTCTTGTTCAACTTTCATTGTGTACTGTCAGTGCTGCTCGAATATGAGAAGAGAAAAAACCCCGCATAATCACAATTATTCTGGTGAATCTTGAAATCACGATTATTTAACATGATTACTCATTTTGGAAAGATGTTCCAATTATTGAACTTAAAAAAAAAAAAGAAAAAAGAAAAAACTAATCCATGTGCAAAATAATCTGTTTTTGTGATCATTAGGAGCCAAAATCGTATACGCTCGAATGTCGATTAATTGCACAACCCTATATGTATTAGACATATCTGCATTCTTGAGTTGCACACAATTAAATACCACTTTAAACACATTAACCATATTTTTGATTGCACATTTCCTTTGTTTGTATGTCGAATTGTGTGCTCATCTTGTAGTGTATCTCCTTAGTGTGTACTCCATCTATCGCCACCCTTTAATTACTTTGTATTGAAGAGGCTGTGGTCTCTGAGGCTGATCTGCCACACTGTTGCAGCTGAAAGGTAGGCGTTATGCGACAAATTGCCCTCTCAGAGTTTAAAAGAGCTGCTGTGTAAACTTTTCAAAGTGGAAGTCATTAGCGCAGATGGCTGACAGCGCCTCGGCCGGCTCCTGTTCCACAGCCTGGAAACAAAACGCTTAACATGCTTCGGGTTTAACGTAATGTTGTGCGTTCCCTCTAAACTCTAAAAGCGACCCTTTAAATGAATAGTCCGGTATAATCTGACACAGGGCTGCAAGGTATGATTATTTTGATTGTTGATTCATCTGTCGATTATTTTCTCGGGTTAATCGGTTACGAAACGTGTGGATCAGTGTTTTCCCAAAGCCCAAGATGACGTCCTCAAATGTCTCGTTATGTCCACAACTCAAAACATGTTCAGTTTACTGTCACAGAGGAGTGAAGAAACTAGAGAAGATTCAGATTTAAGAAGCTGGAATCTGAGAATCTTTGCTTTTTTTCATACAAAATGACTCAAACCGATTCATCCATTATCAAAATGAATTCAGTAGTTGACAACTAATCGATTATAATAATAATAATAATACATTTTATTTATGGGTGCCTTCCATAGCACTCAAGGTCACCTTACAGTTTAAAACAAGCAAAAATACAGTTAAAAAGGCCAATAGAATTACAAACAAACACATTTAAAAGATTGAGATAGAAAATTTAAATAAAGCAATCAATCCATTATTTTGATGGAGAATGTATCATGTGGGGTAGGCCTTATGGAAAAGGTGGGTTTTGAGGGAGGTTTTAAATGTGGGTAGAGACTCTATGGTACGGATGGATAGTGGGAGGGCGTTCCAAAGGCGAGGAGCAGAATGGCTGAAGGCTCTAATCCCCATTGTGGACAGGCGGGCAGAAGGGGTGGAGAGCAGTGAGGAAGAGGAGGATCGGAGAGTTCGGGATGGAGTGTAGGGCTGAAGGAGTTCAGACAGGTATGGAGGAGCTAGACTATGGAGGGCTTTCAAAGTGATTAGATTCGATTCAACGTAATTGTCACTGCACATGTCACAAGTACAGAGCAACGAAATGTAGTTAGTGTCTAACCAGAAGTGCTTAAGCAGTGATTAAATACATATTAAATAACATGTGCTACAGTATATACAGAGTGCAAGGTATGGACAGGTATGGACAGGCTATGACTATGGCAATACAGAATAAATAAATATACAGTATGTACAGTGTGCAGGAGTGTTGGAGGGCTTTTACAATAAGTACAGCGATTATACAATACGTACAGTGATTAATCAGTGGATCTTCGCAGCTCTACCGACATTCCATGTGCAACAATTGTAGTTTTTAATCTAATCAAATGTAAGATCCTACTAGAAAAGAGATTTTTGTTCTGCAGCTGTTCTGACGTTGCACAGTATAAAAAGATTTACTGAGCCGGGGAAACCACTCTATGGCCCTTTACGGCTTTTCATGGCTGCGCCCAACCTATAGTCTGGCCTTGTCAAGCCAACCATTTAGCCAATAAATCACTTTAACAACAGTTTAACCTTAGAGGAGCAGTCTTGCGAATTCAGCCACGGAGTTAACGCTTTCCCAACCAAATGTGTGCCTTTTTTCCTTCAATGACATTTTCAATAGCTGACTGTAGGTGGAGGTGATGTTCCTTTTCTTGTTATTTGATGCTCCTCTTAGTTAAAAAGATCCATTTTCGATACGGATATTGACGTGCAAACCTTCAAACTTTTGAGAAAGTGCATGCCCGTCAGTTTAGGCCGTGCATGAACGCAGGTAGCCACCCAGGCCCAGGAGTCTGTGCAGCACATGTGCTACCGTTGGCCTTAACCACCATGGGCTCCGGGCCGAGACCCGAATTTGCCTTCTCAGAAGGAGCTAAGTGAGTCCAGATGTCTGTGACTCACCCTCCAAAAATCACAGCGAACACTTAAGAGAAACTGCAGTGTGTTCTCATACTGTGGTAGCAGAATAGGTTAGCTCTGCACATTCATGGAAAGGAAAACATTGGTTGTGCTTACTTTTTCCTTCTTGTTCCATTTCTAAAAAAAAAAAAAAAAATGAAAGGCCCTGTGTCTGTGGAGTGAATATTATACAAAATAATGTGGAAGCACTGAATGTCAAAAAGGCTGTAAATGCATTGCTGCCAATGAGATATTCCTGGAAGGAAAAAATGAAGAAGTCATTTTTCACTCCTAATGAGAAACTCCAGAGTGAGGAGTAGGGCGTGTTTGACTTTACTGACCGGTTTACCCCTCCGACTGTGTGACGCAGGATGGCTTTCAGGTCCTAGTTTGAGAATAGAGAGTGAGGTAGGTGAGGGTGGACGTGCGCTGACGGATGGTTCACACAGACTCACAGCTGATGACAGACTGAACTTCTGGTAAGCCCTGCCATAACGGTGCAATGCTAGAGACCAAGTGTGAGACAATAACTGACTGGCTAATGATTGTTTTTGTGATGGGGGGGTGGGGGGTGTCACTTTCAATGCATCAGAGTCCGTGGTCATAAAAGTGCGTCTCATGCATACAATAAACTTTGTTCCGTTAAAGGTCATCAGGGCATTTGATATTTAATCTGGCATCTCATAAAACCTCCTGCAAACCAAAACGTTATCTTCCTTCTAAAGACATTATTATAAATGATTATTAGTTTTAATCACCCATCATTAATCCATCATCATTTAGTGTAAATATTAACACGACATCAAAATTCTTGCCAACACAAATATAAAGCAATCGCTTAGATACCAATCGCTTCTCAATATTTGAGGTGCAACATTTATTAGAGTAGTTCCCAAACTAGGGTCCGGGGACCCCCGAGGGGTCCTTAAAAGGGGTTTCAGGGGGTCCCCAGCAAAAGAGAAAATCATTTATTTTCACATTAATTCCATCCATAAGTAACATCTAAAAGCAAAAAATCCTTTCAGACGAGGGACCCTGGAACACAGTCTTATCAAATGGAGGAGGGGGGGGGGGTCCCTTGGTCTAATTTGTGTCAGTATAAGGGTCCTTGATGTGATAAAGTTTGGGAGCCACTGATTTACCAAAAACTCCACATAGCCTCCTGTGAATGATGGTGAATCAGTGTGATGATTGGCTGAGAGCACATCTGCTGCTTGCCACTTGTACAGTATTGTTTAGTCCTGGACCACACATTTCAGGGACTTTTACTCTTTGGTATGCACTGTGGCTGCTACATAAGAAAGCAGTCCCCGACATGTTCATGTCGTTCAGAGAACATTTTTGTTATTTTAGTGTGCCTTGTTCGTGTGTAAATGAAAATGGACGATGACACTGTAGGCATGCGCGAGCAGGAATGTGCCTTTAGAGTACAATACGAAAGTCAAGGATGGGTCCTTACCTTTATCAGGTGCTTGTTGACCCATTTTGTAAAGGTCTTCTTCTGTACTCGATCTCGTTCATCTGCAACATAGAGAAGCCACAGTTAAGCGTCAGACACGTATGAAAAGGACAAATTGGAATCGATTTTGAAACATTTAACACACGTGGTGTCGTTGAAAATAACACCATTTGATGGATCTTCAGAATAGCAATTACAAGTTCCATTTAGTTGACATAAAAGCAGTTAAGAAAAGAGGAAATCCCCAAGATACCAGACTTGTTTGATTGCTATAGGACAAACGGATTCATCACTGGGTTAAAAAAAAATAAAAAAGCCTCTCGACTGTTCACACCTGCATCTGAGTCAGGGCTTATCAGGGCACATTCATTGTGCACAGATGCGCCATTATTGTCTAGGACACTTTGTATTGGTCGAGGTCGAGTCTCTCTCTATATACACCACTGCCATCTGTGCTCTTGGACAGAAACATTCATAAAAAGGATTCCACCGTAAAGGCCAAATGCTCTTTAAGTGTGAAGATACTCTGCAGGATTAGCACAAGACATGGCATAACTATTAGAGCAATTTTCCCAACAAGAAGCTACAAGATCTTGGCAACACCCACTAAGAAAACAAACCTGCATGCACCGACAAGGTGTGGCACATGTTATTCTACTTTATACTTATACTTCAACCCATTTATAATACTATATTACTTATATTGTACTTTTTACTCCACTACATTTATCTGAGCTCTAGTTACTACTTGCCTAAGATTTGACGTGCAAAACACACGATTAACGTATATAAGTGTGATCCAATGTTTTCCATGAAATGATGCAACAGTCTTGTTAAAATTAGCTCCAACTTTAACAGATATGACACTCTTAGGCTAATTTTCCCTGTGTGGCACCGCAACATTTATTATGAACACAGGGAATGGATCGGTCTGTTTTCAGCCATGTAAAGTGGCGCCTGAAGACACCAATCTTTTTTTTTTTTTTCTTCAATTGAATCATTTCTTCCCTCCATGCCACTTCATGTTTTTTTTTTTTTACTGAGGAACCCACCTTCACTGACTCACACTATTCCATCCACATTATGCCAGAGTGAACTATGGACACCAACAAAGAGTCATGCGTCTTATCAGCTTTAAAGCAGTGATCTAACTCTATAGTGACACACCCAGCAAGGAAAGCAAAGTGTTGTGATTCAACGCTAAAACAAAATAGGCGCCCAGGGGTTCATGTTTTTTTCGGGAGGGAGTGAGCAACGACTTCTGCAAATGTGCTACAGTATATGCAACTACTGTATGTTTCCATGGAAACTATATATATATATATATACACCACAGACCTTTAACCTCCTCATTTATCATTCAAACCAACAGGGGACCAAGCTTTAATACATAACCTCTGTGGTTCTACTTCCTGCCAAGGGGGCAACATGTCACCGAGTGGAAGCATGATGATTGGTGACGCACGCACGCACGCACGCACGCACACGCACGCACACACACACACACACACACACACACACACACACACACACACACACACACACACACACAGGTTTGTGGCACTATCTATGTGGGGACCCGTCATTGACATAATGCATTCCCTAGCCCCTTACCCTAACATTAACCATCACAACTAAATGCCTAACCTTAACCCTTACCCTCACCCTAACCATAACCTAATTCTAACCCCAATGCTAAAACCAAGTCTTAACCCTCAAACATCCCTTTAAACGTGTGGGGTCCAGCATTTTGACCCCACAAATATAGTTAAACAAGCACACACACACACACACACACACACACACACAAAAACAAAGCAGTTTCCCAGAGGTGTTGCACTTTGACCTGTTGGGTCTCTGCATTCTGTTCACAACACGTTACCTAATCCGGTTTTCAACCACTGCAGCTCTTTGTGGACCCATTGCTCTTTATTAGAGACGGGCGTGCGAGTGGATAAGGGGCTGAGTGAACTTCAAGTATCAAATGTCACCTGAAACGAATACGTTTCACTGAGGTGTGGAATTTACAGCCCAAACACTGGTCACTGGTGTAACCAAGAACATTTACTTACTTGGTACTTGTACTCTTCATTTTACGCTACTTTATACTTATACTTCAACCCATTTATAATACTACATTACTTATATTGTACGTTTTACTCCACTACATTTATCTGAGCTCTAGTTACAACTTGCCTAAGATTTTACATGCAAAAAACATGATTAACGTATAAAGTGTCCAATGTTTTCGATGAAATGATGCAACAGTCTTGTTAAAATTTGCTCCAACTTTAACAGATATGACACTCTTAGGCTCATTTTCCCTGCATGATGAGGTACATTTCGGGTAGAATACCTATTTAACCTAAATGCTTTGTCCACCACAATTATTGATCAGTAGTTCTTCAGGCTGGAAGAGCAAACACACAATCACAATGACAGATTCTAAGTGTGTTGATGAAGTCATCTCCTGTATACCACTGCATGGTAAAGCAGGGCATTATACTTTTTAGGAGGAAAAAAAAAAAAAAAAAAAGAGGAAGAAACGTATTGGAAAAAGGGAAGAAACTGTAACACACCATTCACCCTGGCTACAGCACAACTAAAAGGCAAATAGACTGCAGCTATACAGTGACTCACTCACCCCGAAACACATGCATGCTACACAACAGAAATTGTGAATGGGCTTTGCTGACCAATACGAAGTGAGGAAGCTGCTGATGCATTCGAAAAGGGGAGTATCCTCCTTTAAGTCACAGAGAGCAGACACACTGGACAGTACAGTGCGTTTAGAATAGCTTCATGTCTGTAAATATGTATATATAGATTGCTGCAGGTTATGCTATGACATTCAAACTTGACGAGCTATGTACAAAATCATGCACTGTAGTCACATCAAGCCTCACCACATACACTTCTCCGAGCTCTAACAGGCAGAAAAGCTTACAACCTGAACAATTTCAAACGCTGGAATGACTTTAAGCGCTGCTCTCACATCTTCCTGGAAAAACACTTAATTCTTGCCCATCGACTGCCACCATACTGGTACCTTTCCTGCCGTCGGTAGCCTTCAGCATCCCCTGGTAATAGGCTTCGTCTGAGGGCGTCCTAACTCTGCCCACGCTGTCAGAGGAGAAATTCCTGTACCTCTGCTGCTGAGAATTCATTGTCACAGTTTGTCCGCGCGCAGAATAATAATCCTTGGCGAGTTTCCCCCCCCCCCTTGATAGCAACTTCTGCTTATCCCGCGTCTATCTGTCCCTCTGGCCCTCGGTTCGTCCCAGAGTATGCAGTCCTGTGGCCACAATCCACTTCACAAACCTATGATTTCTCTCCCCTTCTTGCCTCTCAAACTCCTCACTCCCTCACTGGGCTTGACTCTGCCTTTCTTTTTCCTCCTGATGTTTTTTTTTTTTCCTCTCCTTTTTTTTTTTTACTGCCGCTCACTCTATTCCCTTTCATAGAAAACTGGTGCCTGTGGGCGCTGAAGTCTGGGCCTGTCCTTGTGTGTGATGAGCGAGTGTGTATTTAGTGGCGCTAGTGTGTGGACGACATGGTGGGCAGGGCTCTGAACACACCCCTTTCCTCTCGCAACATGCTGTGCCTCGCTGAGGCGAGGAAGGACGAGGTGTGGTATCCTTCATGCACTATCACTTAATTGCTTCATTTGCACAACACCCAAGCTTAGTCACCGGGGGTAATGAAACATCATAAAAGGCTGTACGGGTTATTTATTTTATACCGTACTGCACTGAATAGAACTTTAACTTTAATGGACAATATCCAATTACACCCAGAAGTAACAGATATCCAACAAGAGCCTATAAAAGGTCAAACGCTTCCAACTCACATGCACACAAACACACATCCGCATGGTTAATCATTACTTATTAACAGCATTCCTCAGTTACTCACTGTGACTGAAAAAGAGAAGAGATTTGGGGGGATGAGCTAGTTTTGGGAAGGGCTGCTGTGGGTTCCAGACAGTGACGAATGACCACACCCTGAACATCACTGATGTAGTGAGAGATATATTTTGGATCGGATGTTTGAGAATGCTCGTGTGCTGTGTGTTTAAAGACATGACTGAAATGAATACAGACGCTGAAGCACTGCGACTGTGATTTCTGTCTACAGCTGTGTTGAAGTTGTTATTGTTGCAATACATTTACCACTTTTTGATGTCCAGTGTACAATCTTTTGCACTTTGATAAAGTTTAAGTAACTTTTTGCCAGCGTTCCTTTCTTTGGCTGTACAGTTACTTGTTTCTCAGCCTATAGCTACCCATTTGCTGCTCTGTGGTATGTAATCCTAACAAATTGGGAGACTGTCAAATGCATCCTGTTACCCAGAGGATTTTGCCAGGGAGGTGCAGGCAGGCAGAGAGTGTTTAGAACAGCAAATGCGATACAACAGGCATTACCTGAACACTGTTTAGGATCATTTCTAAATAGGATCGCACCCTGGATCCTTAAAAAAAGTTATCGTCAGTCATTAAATCCAAATGAATGCTAAAATGTAGCGTAGCACGAGTAGAAAGGAGTCATACAGCCAGTACAGTGCTAACCAGACCAAGAGAGGCGGTAGCAGCATGGTGCATTTGTATTGCTTATGATGACTTTAACTTTTCTTTTGTAAAATAATGATTGTGTTAATTCGTTATTCTTGCTTTAAAGTTCCAGCCCACATTATGTGACATACTTAGAGTTTATCCAAAGAGTTTGGGGCTTATTTACACAATGTCCCTCCATAATGGCCCCTATGTGGCTAGAAAGTGCCGACAGCGAAGCTGGAGGACAGGGTGTGTCCTACCTGTGCTAAATCCTGCCCCTCTAGCCCTAATATAGAGTATACATCTCATTTCCCCACCCTGACTGACTTCACTTTGTCAGACATCTAAACCCACTTTTCCTTCCAGAGTGCTGGGTATTTATTGAACACGACCTGTATGAACATGAAGGTACTTAATGTATCAGTGTAAGTGTGTTCGTGTGGGTGTGTCAGAGTGTTGACTCATTTTCGAGCCACGTTAGCAAATACGAGACACACCTTTATAGTTCCATACAATGTCTGGGCAAGCGAAGGAATTAAGGAGTGGTATGTGGGTAGGCAATTAACTCAGAAAAAGGAAAGGAATCATAGCAAATGCTGAATTTATTCTAAAGAACTGAACAACTTCCATTTATCCATTCAGCCTGGATTTAATACATGCAGTAGTTGGATTCAAACAGATGGAACATATCAGGCTTTAAAGAATGAGAAAAGCAAAAAGGTCTATAAAGATTTTTCTAGGTTTTCTTTAACAATATACAGCATAGAATAGGATATACTGTAATGTCATCGAACAAGATACTAATGGTTTTCCAGGTTATCTGAGATGCAGAAGCAACAGTAGACGGTAACTGAGAACTCGGTGACGTTCTGGCTGTGGAACATTCACTGACACCCACTAGAGCTGGATTTCTAAACCTCATGGGAAACCCAAGCAGGGGGACCCAAGTGGGAAGAAGGGAGGAGGATGCAGAAAGCGTGGAACATCTTAGTCATGAGATCTTTCCAACCGAAAAGGAGACATATCATTGAGGTCTCAACATGCTTATTACACTGCTCCCTCATTTGGCTTCATTAAAACCAGATGGAGCACGTTGGGTCTTTTTATACGAGCGGAGACGGCTTGGTGAAAATAAAAAGGGAGAAAGTATTTTCAAAAAGTTTGAGGTTTGATCATTTCTTCATGATGGAAGCGAAAGGGAAGTTGGGTTTCTTCTTCCCACACTGATGTCGCATTACCCAGCAGACATTTGGACTATGATACAATGGAGTGTACTTCATGAGCTACTTCATGGGTATTGAGTCATACGAAGGGCTACCAGTTTGATACACTCTTCTGAAATAACAAATTTGCTCAGTTTGCCTTTAGTTATATATGATTATTAATGATTAATGATACTCATCTATGTGAAGACACTGATCACGTTAATGATTTCTCACAATAATTATCAACAATGACTTAACAAGGTGGAAAACAGATATTACCAATATTCAATTTTCATTTTTAGAACAGGCCTGAGGGCTACTCATGTGGTCCTTGGGGGCTACCTGGTGCCCGCGGGCACCGTGTTGGTGACCCCTGCATGGACTGTAATGCGTTAGCATTAGGCTACTATCTATTTACATGCCAAATGCTTGCCAGTGTGAAGTTAAAAAAGTTAAAACATTGGTGATGTTTTAGAGCAATATACTTTTAGGTCAAAAATGTTACTTATTTTATGTAAACTGCTGTGAGACTGAGTGACACTGAAACTGAGCCGAAAATGATTGTTTCAATACTGATTAAGCCTAATCAGCATTTGATTGCCTCACCCCAAACCTAGCTTCTAAAGAATTAATTAGATCACGTCTGTTATTTAGCATAAAGGTAGAAAGCTCCTTGTCCCCACACAAGGAGACCTATTGTTTAAACAGCTTTGAGAGCCATCCATTGTTGAGCCAGACTTGATTAAGACAAAGAATGAGTATTCCTGTAGTTTGGAAACAATTGACACCGACTTGGTAAGGTCCTGTGACCGGGTGTGCCCTCAAGACACATGGATTGGGAAGGAACACCTTTTCTTTTGAAGACATCTGACCAATAAGGAGGGATTTAATTTGAGGAACCACCCAGGTGTAGGGAATAAATGGGTGATCCTGAGAATGATTCAGGACTGTTTTTTATGTGACTCAATCAAGGAGAATTAAGCATGATTTCAGTCCGCTGTGAGCTGCAGTGTAACATTTGTTTTCTGTCTTGTCGTTTTCATCATGTTGTTCATTAAACCTTTTGCTTAAATCTTCAACTGGACCAGCCTCTCCTTCCTCCTCAGAAATCAAACGATCACGTCTTTTAGAATTTCTCAACACTAGTTATATTCAGATGAATATAAAACTGAAGACATTCCCACCAGCCTCACCTCTAGTGTATTGCTAACTAGCAAATGCTAACACGCTAAGCTAAACAACATACCTGCTAAACATCGGCGTGTTAGCACCGTCTTTGCGAGCATGTTAGCTCGCTAACGTTAGCTTTTAGCTCAACGCGCCGCTGTGCATTAATGCAGCCTCACGGAGCAGCTAGCGTGGCTGGAGACTCTTGTTAAAAAACGAGATACTGTATCATTGTGAAAATGATTTGCTGTAATTACCATAAACATATCTGACCACCAACATCATGGCTTGGTTCTATCCCACACCAGCACTTGTGGTCTGAAAAACCACATTTCCCATAAATCATTTTGCTGTCTTCTCTTCTGTTATTTATTTTTTTTTTGTGCCAAAAAGTTGTTTTTAAGAGATCCTACAAATGTCTAAAAGTAATCTCACATGTATCTACAACAACTATATTTCTAATCACTAATTTCTGCCTATGACATGATGTCCACCAACTTCTTTATTGCTATTAACCTACTGCAGCAAAGATAAGAGTAGAAAAAAAAATCCAGTCCACACTTATTATGCAGAGAATATGGATCTGGCAGTAACAAAAGCTAAAACCAATGAGCTTTGACTCTATCCTGTAGCATCAAACTACAGCTACATAAAGCCTTTAATACTGACAAACACATTGTTGAGCTTGCGGCCATTCACGGCTATAGAACAACCTGCATTTAAGCGCTGGGGACTCTATTTCCAAACGAAGCAAACACATTACAGGACAAAAGAGTTCTAAGAATATGTCATTATGGTTTTTGAAAGTGCTGAGCCGCAGAGCAATTTCAAGGGTTTACACGGAGGGAGGATGGACAACACATTTCATTGTAGAGGATGAAAAAGCTGCAGAGAGGATTTTGCTCTATACCTCTCTTTCTCTCATTTGTATTCATCCCTCCCATTAACCCCATAGTCTTTCATGGTCAAGTCTAGGTGAAAGTGTGATTATTTCCTGCAATATCTGGCCACCACACCCCACCGGGAAAGGAATGCTGATAAAAGAAGGAGCAGCCTGTAAACACACCCTGGATTAACACCTCAGTGCTTCCGTAAAGAGGAGGAGGAGGAGGAGGAGGAGGAGGAGGAGGAGGAGGCAGGATAGCTGCCACCTGAGTCACAGTCCGGCGGATCAGATTTCTGCTGTGCGTAGCATACAAAGCCAGATGAAAAAAAAAAAAAAAAAATAATAATTCAAGCCCTGTAAGGAGAGATAGCTCGGCAGCACGACTGTCCTTTTGAAAGTAAGGATTCATTGAGATCATAAGCAGTATCATCCAAGCTTAAGCATGACTTAAGACTTCATCATGTAGCGCGCCACTTTTTAAACATGTTTAAGCCTTTTTTTAAACGTGACCTGGATAAATGATTCCATTAAAAATTATGAAAAAAACAAAACAGAAGAAAACACTGTCAAGAATGTCCTGTTTTTCATTCAAGCAGAGCTAATGAAAGCACAAAGGCTGTTCTTAAATATAATTGTGTTAAATGAGCCGACAACTGCGTTTAGTAGATCAGGTAAGACGTAAGAAGAGAAAAAACTAAAAGACAACTCTATATCTGACATTTTAATGTTGTTATAATTTGGATGATTTAGATATATATACGCTGATCCAGCTGACACAAGAGTCTCTGAACATGTCTATTCGCAGCGATGTGTGTCATCGCTGTGCCGCGATGCGCTGTCCAGTTATTATCCACAACAATCTCCAATCTGTCAGCGGACTTTAGATGATGCTGTCAGAATTAGAACCAACGATGGAACGGCTTAACTCCGACTCAACAGGCCTCTGGATTAGCAGCTGAGTTTTTTAAATAGCTCAGCATGGAGCTCTAGAAGCCTCTGAGGAAAGCCCAACATCTGGGATTGTGTCCGATAATGTTGAACTTGGTGGATTCAAATGCAACAGGGCCATGGGGAAATAGCTGCTGCAGTTTGGATGGCACAGAGGAGAACGCTTAGAGCCGCATGTGAGAGCGACGAAATGTGTTTAGGCTCGGTCGCTTCCCTGAAAACGCAGACGTCAAATAAATTCAACTCATGCAACAGGAAAAGTCAGCTCATTATGTTTTTTTTTTTATTTCTTTGAATGAGAGCAGAAGTTGTAACAACAGTTTTTATCAGCAGTTTACAAAGTGATGTGCCTAAATAAAGTGTGATTCAGCAAATATTTAAGACTGTATTAGCGGGGGGGTGGTGCCTGGGCAGCTCACCTGGTAGAGCGCGCGCCCCATGTTCAGAGGCTCAGTCCTCGCCGCAGCGGCCGTGGGTTCAATCCCGACCCGCAGCCTTTTGCTCCATGTCATTCCCCCTCTCTTTCCCCTTTCATGTCTAAGCTGTCCTACCAAAGAAAGGCCTAATATGCCAAAAAAAAATGATCTTTAAAAAAATTAAAATAAAAAAGAACTGTATGAGTGTCATACTCAAAACAGCATTTTCAGCGAGGGCTATAAAACTGAAATAGCCATAACTGGAAGTTTGTTACTGATAATGCCCATGATCATAATCATGCCTTGTTTAGTCCACTCCATAGTGAATATATAATAATATATACTAACTAATATATATAAAAAAACAAAAACAAAGGCTCCTTCTTCACGGCTCATTCCTGTGTGTTTGCACCCTGCTGTGCTGTTCAGCCATGGGCTATTACAGCTCTTCTTCTCCTATTCCAAACAAACTGGAAACCCCGAAAAAGGTTTTCATATACATCAAAGCACCTCCTGACAGCGGAGAAGCTGTAACGAGGCCACGTTTGTTTTTAATGAAGTCATTTTTGCTTGAAAATGACGATTAATCAAGTAACGAAATAGTTTACTCAAATACTTTTCTGTAAATTGACTTATCAATTAATCAACTAGCTCTTCACCGAACAGACTGAATCAATTAATAAGTGATAAATTGCGGCACAATTATTTATTTTAATTCTTTTTAATGGAAATATTGTGGAGTATTAGCCTACTTTAAATACAACTTAAATGCGGATCTTAAAAAGAGAAAAGGAATGAGTTAAAGTGCACAATTTCAGTCACAAGAGCAATGTGTTGCTTCCAACCTTTAGGACTGACAAACTGCACAGACACATCTGGATGGTCTTCAACTGTAACGAGAACTAGAAGGAACATCAGCCCTTATAATAAACTCATATCGTAGGCTCCCCTTTCATCTTGTGTTTGATTTAATCCATTATTGTTAAATTTGGTATTTCCATAAGTCAAGTTACCCCGAAATGCGGAAAGGAGAACTTGAGCAATGTTTCTATGACAGCAGCTAGAAACACACAGCGGGTAGCTGTGAGTGACTCTTACTCATGGCTGTATTTTTAGACGCACAGACGTCGGCGTCTCCCCTTACTGACCGATTTGACGTGGAAAGGAAAACACCGTCCCCCACCCAACACGCTGCTCTCTCCCTCTGCCAGAGGAGAATACACTGTTCTCACAACTAGATGGAGCCAGAGCGCAACCACACCCAAACTTCTTCCCCCAGCGGATGCTGCAACTATGAAGCTACAGTGTGAACAATGCGGAAGAACAATTTCCAGATATGAATCTGGACTGAAATCTAGAAGGAAACTGTAGCGCTCCCCTCAGTATTTACATTGATGAGGGCAGGCTTTTGGGTTCTTTTAAGGTTTTTATCAAACGTGTTTTAACCCTGATCAACTCAGTTTTAAATGTTATCTTGGATCTCTCTCTTTTTTTTTTTTTAAGTACACACATGAAATGTTTTTCTAACCTACCTATAAATTCACCTTTTAAGCTATAGTTTTAATAAAGATTTTAACCATATGTGTCTATATGTCTCTCTCAGAATAAAATGATGACCTTTTTCCAAGTAAATAATAAAGTAACACAACACAAGGTTTTAGAAAAATAAATCTCAATTATTTACTCATTAAAGAAATGATTATCTCCAATGAAATAAAATTAAATAAAGATATGATTGTTCTTTTTTAAACCTTCAACATAAAATAACCCTCTATTTCAAAAGGAAAATACTGCAACTAAATTGTCCCTCTTTTTAAGACAACTGTAAATACTGTACCATATATAAATGCACAATCAACAATTTAAACACTTGGTTACAAAACTTTTTATATATATATATAAAATAAAATTCATAAATATGTAAGGAAATGAAATAGTTTTCTGCCAATAACATTGTAAGCATGCTATGGAAATCTGACATCAAAAAACAGTACTTTTCTTTAGAGATTTAATGGGAATCTTACAAGGACTGAAAGAAAAAAAAAAGATGTCAAAAATATATAGGAATGTAGGAATAAGATTATATACCATAACTACTTAAACAACACATCTGTGGATGGAAATCCATCAACAAAAAACTAATTCACTGTACAGTAGTTAGGGATTGAGAACAAAAATAATAACCTCTTTTTATGACACCATGTTACACAGCAACAATTTGTTTTAGGAAGGATTATCTGATTGATCCCATCATACCTTAAATTAACACACTGCTGTCCTTTACTCTCTTTAGCCATATTATAGAATTATGAAATATCTTTCAACATCTGGCAAGAAAGATCACCCAATAGATAGGTTACCATGATCAATCATACTTTATTAGACTGCTGATTATGCTTTAGGTGAATGCATCGTTCTCATGTATCTTTACTTGAAGGTATCTACATACGAGTGACATGACACTGTCATGAACGTGTCATAGACATTCAAAACAAGTCATAAACGCTTCTTTTAGTAAGTCTCATTCATTTTTTGTCATGGCAAGTTATGGTTAGGGTAGGAATTAGGGTTATGGTTTATGTGTCATGACTGTGTCATGTCACTCTTATGTAGATACCTTCAAGTAAAGTGTTACCGACATTTCTTAGATAAAACCTGACACTATCAGGGTGGAGATGCTGCTTTTCAACTACATAATAAAGATAATGATCACTTCAACGGCCACTTCATAGCAATTGTAGTTAACTTTTTTACAACAAGACAATTCTATGAGGTTCTGCTTCAAACTATAAAGTCTCGTATGCATCGAGCAACCTCTAGCCAATCTAACGGACTGCATTTCTTTGACATGACACCTAACTTTTTATTATCTTCAGACACACGTTACAACACCTCAAAGCCATAGTTCCCATAGGTATGTTGCCTCCCCTCCATCACAACCCAGGCGTGCCCAAGTGCTTGATGACGGTCGTAATGGATGCTTGCATGAGACACGTCTTCTTGACTCATGTTTGCTTTGTTGTTGGATTTATTGCAACAGCAGCCGGAGGCCAGTCTCTGTGCATCTCTTTCTATTGCGACATTTTCCAAGGAAAGAAGTTCTGTCGCTTTAATTTGCACTTTAGACATAACTTCCAAGTTCTCAAAGTATTCCTCTCTATTTCGTTTGAAACATTATCATATTCCCTATAACTGAATTCAACAAATTGTTTTTTTATAACTGGTGAGAGAGCGCCCCCCTCAGGAAATAAAGTATAAAAAGAAGCTCTCTGTGCGTATACATGTGTGTGTTTGAGTGTGTGTAAAAGTGTATTAACCTAACAATTAGCTGTGGTGTCTCACTTATTTCTCTTTTTCCGTCTTTCACGGGTATGGAATGGACTGTCTGATTCTATTTGCCAATGTTAATGCTTAAGTATTAATGCATAAGTATCGTACATTCGACAATGACAGCCAAGGTAACTCAACGACAGACACACACAAATATGGACATCCTCTCCGTCCTCTTTCATAAAAAAACAACATGATCATGGTACGAGTAGGAATATCTGCACAAATGAATCTTGTATTTTTAAAACCATATTTCTACTGAACCATCAAAAAGACAGAGAGAGAAAGAGAGATAAATGAGTGATAGTGCATGTAATGTACCCTGACATGAATAGCTGAAAGTAATTAAATATAATTCCAGTCATATGTATACATAAGGAGTATGTGTTTGCATGTTTACTCTACAAGATAAAATATATGAATTATAAAATATACCAGATTATAATTATTTCTTTTATACATTTGCTTACTTAACTCTCCTCCGAGCTTCTGTGCACTTTATGAGACTTTTTTTTGCCCCGGGTTTTACATCTCAGGCTGTACGTACAGACTGCTCTAACCTTTGTGTGTCTAAATCAGACTACGCAGAATCATTCACAGCGCTCAGTCTTCTTCTTCTTCTTGTTCGCATGCCTTTGCTGGCCCGTTACCACCACCAACTGTCGATCAGCGGAATTAGTTTTAGCGTTAGTGCATTCATGATTTACAGAGCATTATTATTACTACATCATAATATAAAATGTGTGAACGGGACATTCTAAAATATCTCACAACTTTTCACGCCATAATATGTTTACTGAAATAGTAGAATAGAATAAAGTAGATTCACCCCAAAACTTTGACCCTCTGTTCAGTGTCTCTGTGCTGTTCAAGGCTCGGGTAGTAACACGTGGTTGCACTATGCTAAACACACTACAGAACATCACACCAACTCCTCCACACCCGGTCCATACAGTACACGTCAGGGCTCTCCACTCACCTGCACAGCACATCTTACTGTACAAATATCTGCTTCTTTCTCCATATGAGCCCATCTCATGCAGATAATTCCCTCGCTCATGATTCCATGATGCAGACATTATGAGCCTGAGGGAAGAACCCCACTCTGCCCTCTGTGTTCCAGACACCAGCTGCCAGCTGGTGTGAGGGGAACTTAAAAAAACAAAGAAACAGGAACCACTTTCTAACAGATGAAAGCCAGATAGTTGGCCCCGCCCCAGCTCTACCCCTCTTTAATGGGGAAAACGACAGACAGGTAATTCAGCATTCGTTTCACTCGGCTCGTGCTCTTTGTCCTTTGATACATTCACGGCGACAGTATCATCCTCCGGGCGCCTGGGCAGCTCACCTGGTAGAGCGCGCGCCCAAATATAGAGGTTTTCTCCCCGACGCGGTGGCCGCAGGTTCGACTCCGACCTGCGGCCCTTTGCTGCATGTCATTCCCCCTCTCTCACCCCGTTTACATCTTCAGCTCTCCTATACACATAAAAGGCATAAATGCAAAAAAATGCACCCAAAAAAAGGATCAACCTCCATACTCGACCATCCATAAACAGGAAGCTTTTTAATTCTTACATATTTTCAAAAGTACATTTTTTTCCAGCCAAGCAGCGGATTAAACCAGTGATGCACCTGTTCTATATTTACAATTTAAAACTGGACTCTGTTTTGGTACCATATTAACATCTACAAAAATAAGGTTATTCCGTTTATTATAAATATATCTTTTTATAGTTTCTGTCGCCTGGACCTGTATCATTTGTGTTAAAATCAGTTTTTTTGCAGTAAGCTGTATAAAAGGGAGGTGTTTGAGATCCTCGGGGTGTGTTGGTTTACGTGACTGCTGTAATTTTTTTCTTGGCAGTTAAAATGCAGCCATGAAGCAACATAGACAAGTCACTTCTGATATTATAATTATAATTGTTTTTCCTCTGGGCTTTTTACAGAACCAAATAAAAAATCTACAAGCATAACATACTCTCAGTTGTACTACTTGCATGAGGAAGTATACGTTTGCAATAAAACCATAAACCCTGACTGTGGTAAGATCACCAAGTAATGATTTTTTGAGCGGTCCAAGGAGCAGTCGGCTCCAGCTGGTGCACGCACCTACTGACGCCATTCAACTTTAGCATGTGACAGTTTACGACAGGGCACAGCTGACCTAAATATGCTGCGTTCTCTTCTTACAGGACACTGGCCTCTGACCCAGGACCGGACAGGATGCTCTCTGATCTCCTCACATGTTGCGCTGACCACAATCACTCACACTTTTGGATGCTTGGGAGTCTTTTTTACAGCGAATATCACCCTTTTTGACTCAAAGTTAACACAAATTGGTTGTTGATGCAATACATGTTGAGTAAAAAAAAAATGCCACATTTAAGACTTTGCGACACTGTATTAATAGTGCCAGGACTCAAATTGGCATCAAATCCGAAGCCGAAGTTTGGATATTATTGGATATGTGAGCTGAGCTGAATACAGGGCAAACAATAGATCGTTAACCCAAAAGTCAAAGAACAGTCACAAAGCCCTACTGTATTGCAATATCACCATGATAGCCTAATACAACCATAGATAATAAAGCTGCAAAACTATAAACCATACCAAAGTCTCTGATGGTTAACAAATTCATATTGTCTCACGGTACAGCATATATCATATTGTCCACCACTCTCAGCTCATCTAGAATATAATAATAACCTGATGTGAGCCACCTGACTTCCTTTAAACTTTAAAAATAAATTGAAGGAAGTTTTAAATGATCAGTTTGATCTTTTAGGATCAAACTTTACTTGAAGGTATCTACATAAGAGTGTCATAAGTCATTCGGTTTGTGTCATGACAAGTTAGGGTTATGGTTAGGGTTCATGTGTCAGCCTACCAGAATCCCTAAAGCTCTATCTAATTAACATTTGATATAGTTTGTTTCACAAGAGGGCCATGTGCAGGACGTTTCTTTGGCCAGGCGCAGCGACTATGTCTGCAGTCTCCGCTGGTTACAGCCTCATGGTGACACTGAAGAAAAACACTGTGCCCGGCCAAGATTTTATTTCCTTTGGACAGAGCCGGGCTATCCGTTTCACCCGGTTTCCAGTCTTTATGCTACCCTAACCTAACTGTCTGGAGCTTCATAATGAAAGAACAGATATGAGTGTACGAGTAATTTCTTCTTCTCTAATTCTCAGCAAGCAAAGTATATAAGCAAATTTCCCAAAATGTCAAAATATTACTTTACATTTAGGTAAATGTGATTGAGTTTTTGTACCAAAGCTGTACTGTAGTCAGAATGATGGTTTGTTGACAGCAGTAACTGAACAGAACTGACCCGATTGGTCCACTAGACCAGTGGTTCTCAAGCTTTTTTCAATAATGTACCCCCTTTGAACAGTTTTTTTAAGCCATGTACCCCCTAACCAGCGCAAATAATTTTTGTCAGCGATAGATTTACTAAACAACAGCCTTGTACCTGGAAAACATTTAAATGCTAGCGGAAAAAGGCGAAAAAAAGACGGTAGAAAGAAGGAAGTAAGGCAAGAATAGGTCGAAAATATTAACAAAAACTTAAAAACCCAAACTTAAAAAAAAGTAGGAAACACTAGGGCGACAAAAAATTCCAAAAAGCGACAAACTTCGAAAAAAGTGACAAAAACTTTGAAAAAAGAGACAAAAACTTCGAAGAGAAAAAGACAGTAGAAAAAAGTAAGGAAGAAAGGAAAGAAGAGGTCAAAACAAACGACAAAACCTTCAAAAAAAAAAAAAGGTGACAAACTTCAAAAACAGCTTTGAAAAAAGCGACAAACTTGGACAGTAGAAGTAACTACAGCCTTGTAACTGAAAAACATTTAGCAAAAAAATGTCACGTACCCCCTGCAGTTCTCCAAAGTACCCCTAGGGGTACACGTACCCCCATTTGAGAAACACTGCTCTAGACTAGAGAAAGAAAAACTGAATTGAGACACAGTCTGAACAAAAAAAAAACTGAGTCATAACAAAATGACTCAAGAAACCTTGCCATGTAACTGCAATCACACTTTGTTTATTTGACTCAGAACTGATGTTTCCTGTGGTTTATTCATTAGTAGAACTTCATACAAAGACTATAGTCACAAAGTGACACTTGCATAAGATACATCAGCATTTTTAGGTAAACTGCTGATGTCACTGTATACTATGCGGCCCAAGGAGTGTTCAGAAATCCCTCATGGAGGTCACAAGGGGTATAAATAAACTCCCAGGACAGGACCGGATGTGTTTCCACAGTCCCAGTAAATGAAATGGGCTCCATGTGTCTTTTTCTCTCATAGGGGTTTGTTTACTATTCCCAGAAGACGTACAAATTATATCCAAAGCCCCTTTGGGTTTCTTGGAGCCCTTAAGACACAAGTTCACTGTTTATGTTATGACTCATGTCCACATGGTCTACCAATGGCAGTCACAGTGGTGTGGGCCATCGAGGCTGTTTTATACACTCAGGAGTCCTGGAAAAAATGCACACACACACACACACACACACACACACACATATACACACACACACATATATACACATATACACACATATACACACATATACACACATATACACACATACACACACACACACACACACACACACACACACACACACACACACACACACACACACACACACACACACACACACACACACACACACACACACACACACACACACGCTGGTGTCCAGTGAAGTAGCTGGATTGTTTCAAAGTGGGAGTAGCTGTAGTTTCCAGGAAGAATGCTGGCTTTTCCACCAACCACGCCAAAGAGCCAGAACTCAACCACCACAACCCACACAGCTCTGTGTGTGTGTCTTACATTCATCTCTCAAAGCATTTTTTTTTTGGCAATGTGTGTGATTAAATGGCACTAAATGGGCATCTGAAGCTCCTGTACAAGAGAAATGGAGTGTGATCTTAGTTCAAATAAAAGAGCCACCTCTTCATCCTGTTGCGCCCGAGATAACCGGCTATGGATATTCTTCACCAACGGATTATGCAAAGCAATGCAACGCCCCATTAACAGCCTGGGAAAAACCCAGAGTTCTAAAACATCCTTCACTTAATATATTAATATTAATTAATATGAATGTAAAGTCAGATATGGTGTTACTGTAACACTTGAATTGACGATTGTGAGATTGAGTACGAAAATATGATTTGGTATATCTGCTTAGAGGGAGTATTTACAGTCTAACTCAACCATGGCCCCTTTCTCGTGACCTTTGAACTGACTTCATTCCAACATGGTCGGAGGAGTAAGTTAAGATCCGTGTTCCCACCTCTGCACGCACGCACAGCACAGCGTGGTGCATCTGCCTAGAAGCTGGAGCGGCTCTCAGTGACAGCTCGAGCTGAGGAGCTAACTAGAGGGCAGCTTTGTTATCATGCAGAACGGATGCCAGTGGAAAGGGGGCAGCTAAGACCAGAAAGCCCCAGGAAGAGCACAGATCACCACCAGGCACGGCAGCTGCATTTAAATCTTCAGTATCTCGGGCAATAAAACATTTGCGGACGGAACATGACAATGTCAAGGGTCATGTAAAACAACAGTACATCAGCTAATATGGAGCCAATGTAAATCATCACAGATTAGACTGATGGTGATTAGAATATCAGGGCGATTCAATGTGGACATTTTAGGAAAAATGTGTGTGCAAAATATCAAATGGCACGATGTACTGTACACTTTATTGTAAACGTTGCCCATAGTATCATTTCAACTGGGTCAAAATGCATCTACAGCAATATCTTCCTATTCTCGGTCAGCACTGATCATATCATTGCCTTTACACAGACTGCCAAACGTCTATCAAAAATAGTTGAGTTGAGCTGAGTTACACAAACTATGTCCTAGCCCAGTTTCCTCATACATAGTCCCTCACCACAGTCAACTTCCTTTTAATTGCAGCTAAGAAGTAAGAACATACCAATGCGTGCAAGTGACACCCCTTCTCTTTTGATATATGTGTGTCTGTACTGTACATACATGTTTCACAATGACAATGCTAACATTCTGATCTTTAGCAAGCATAATGTTAAAGGTCCCATGGCATGAAAATTTCACTTTATGAGGTTTTTTAACATTAATATGCGTTCCCCCAGCCTGTCTATGGTCCCCAATTGGCTTGAAATGGTGATAGGTGTAAACCGAGCCCTGGGTATCCTGCTCTGCCTTTGAGAAAATGAAAGCTCAGATGAGCCGTTCTGGAATCTTCTCCTTATGAGGTCATAAGGAGCAAGGTTACCTCCCCTTTCTCTGCTTTGCCCGCCCAGAGAATTTGGCCAACCCATGAGAGAGAGAGAGACATCATGGCTTTCAAACGAGAAAAGTGGCAGTTGGTCAAGGCCACACCCCCACCATCCACCTTGCCCTGCCCTCTCTCCTCCTCAATAGCTAGAGACACAGAAATGGCACATCCTAAGGAAAGCTCATTGTGGGACTGGCTCTAGTGGCTGTAATTCTGCACCAAGGCTGAATTTCGGGAAAGAGACTTCAGATACAGTATTAGGGGACCACTAAGGTCCATATAAAAGCATCCAAAGAGCATCATGTCATGGGACCTTTAAGCACATTCAGCATCTTAGTTTTCATGTGTTAGCATGCTAACATTTGCCAATTAGCACCAAACACACAGCTAAGGCTGATGAAAATGTAATTAGTTTAGCAGGTTTTGGTCAAATGTGGAGTTTGACCTAAAGACCGTGCGAGAGGAAAAGTCAGGGGATCACCAACGTCAGTAGGATTCATCCTCCGTGAACCAGGAATGTCTGCAAAAAATTCCATGGCAATCGATCTGACAGTTGTTGAGACATTTCAGTCCGTACCAAGGCAGTGGGCTGACCAGCAGACAGACTGAGCCACTGAGAACCTTGTGAGTGCTACATCAGACTCTGTTACAATCAAAGACTTATATGAAGTCATACAGTAGGAACAAATATGCTTAATGTTTATCTACTGTCTGTTGGAAGGGAGTTCTATACATTGTATGTTTCTCCAGGGATAATCCAAGATAAAGTCATCAAAGTCTTGCTATTGAACAGACGCATGGAAGCATATCTTTTGTAAACCTGTCTGTTGATTCAAAGGCTGGCAGCCAGTTTAGGGACTGGTACTGAAGAGACTAGGACACCCTCAAGCAAGAACACACATACACACCCACACATACACAGACAGGCCTTTGATCCATAATCAAACTTGCCTAGACAGGTTTGGGAGGACCTAGTAAGGCATTGTTCCAACTGCACTAATCAGCCTTTCTGCAGCACAGAATGTGAGCCAAGTTCAGCTCGGTGGAGCCTGGACTGGTTTGGATAAAAACACTGTGACATGTCAGACCGTCGGCCAAATAGAAGGCCTCCAACGCTGTCGGAGCAATGAGCAATGAGGGCTAATCTCTGTGCCGCTGCAAGTAAGAACAGACACTTTGTGAAACTGGCACGGAAAGGCCTGGTGGCACCATCGACCGGTCACAGTGGGCAACGGCTAGCAGGTTTCAAGGTTACACATGGATGTGACTAATACACAGGGCGTACACGTGAAGCCGTGTGTGACCTCGCAGAGTTTATAGTAATATGCAGACCCACATGGTATCTGCAGATTTCTTTTGACCGTTTACAGCGGTGATCCAGAATGACAATCTGAAGAATTTATCGGACCGTTTTTCTGCTTGGGGTGGAGATGTGGTAACATTCTGAGTTTCCATTCAGAATTTGTGTAAAATCTGTAAATCTGACAATTTTGCAGAATCCCTGGTAATATCACATACACATCAACATAATAAATAAGATTAAAGAATAAAAATCCTAAATATTCAAACATATCCTCTATCCCTAGAACTGCTATCACAGTACAAGCACTTAAATCAGCATATAGCTTCTAGCATCCAGCTAATCTGAGATATTGATGTTACTCTCGTCGCTTTTTTAGCATTCACAAAACCACCCTGGTTCAATATCCTGCAACGTGCAGCTGTCTTACCTTGACTCTTGTGTTTTCTCAAGCGCCAGAACACAATCAGAGTGACTAAGTGCCCCAAAACCACCAGAGCGGGGAAAGTGGGTCCTAGGGGGCTGGAAGGCATTTGCTGGACTTGGGACAGATAGAAATTAGGTAGAGGGGATGAAGGGATGAGTCCGGGCTGTGGTGACAGGTGGGCCTTTACAGGGAGGGGGCAGGGGGCAGTGTGCTGGTGTGGGTGTGGCAGGGACATTTTTAAAAAAAGCACGTCCCGAGCAGAAATTCCTGCCTAAAGCTATAACTGAAAGACTCCTGGTCCGCTTCTCCTGATTTGTTTGGCTGCTTTCAAACACATGCCTGTCTGATGTATTCTATACAATCAGATTACTTGTCGCATTACAAAATATGTGGCTTTCTTTTCCAAAGCCCAGCTTTAAAAGAACAAATGATCTTGTCTGTATTTTCTTGATCCCAAGTGTTGCAGTTAATCCAGGTTATAGATATCTCCATCCATTAAGTTAGGCATCTTTCTGTGTCAATTAAGCAGGAAGAAAAAGCACCTTTGTGTTTCTGTGGCTTATCTGATGCACCTTTGTGACTCATTCCACCTAACCGCAACATCTCCTTGATGTTGTCACGTAGGACGGGCTCGGCATTTAACTCATTTCTAACCCAGTGAAGCAATCACAGGCATTAATATACTCAGGCGTGTCCAACTTTCTTCTCTTCTGTTTTGATACAGTCTATCTGAAAGCACCTCTGCGGTTATCGCAGCAAATGATGACTGTGTCGAGTAAGGCTGCAACTAACAATTATGTTCATTGTTATTTGATATGTTCATTATTTTCTCGATTAATCGATCAGTTGTCGGGCCTGTAAAATGTCAGAAAATGTCGATCAGGGTTTTCCAAAGCCCACGATGACATTCTCAAATGTCTCAAATGTTTTTTTTTTCCCACAACTCAAAGATATTCAGTTTACTGTCTCAGAGGAGTGAAGAAACTGGAAAATATCCACCTTTAAGAAGCTGGAATCAGAGAATTTGCAATGACTCAAACCGATTAATCGATTATCAAAATAGTTGACGATTAATTCAACAGTTGACTTTGCATCTATTAATTGATTCATCTTTGCAGCTCTAGTGTCAATATTTTTTGTATGACACAAAAAAAAAACACAGCAATAAGCTAATACAAACTACAAATTTAAAAAGCCCTATCTTTATGTTTGACAACAATAACAAACGCACATCAGCAGATGCGTTGGGATAGATACGGTAGCAGGTGGTCGCGGTTTTGCGGCAATCTGAAATAGCCGAGACGGACACACACGGCTGTCTCTCACACGCAGACAAACTCAAAGGTTTTAAATTAAATACACTCTTTAGGAGTCTCCTCTGCTTGTTGACGTCCATCAGATGACTGTAGGAAGTGAACGGGGAGGGGGTGACATTTCACTACTCAACCCCTGCCCTCAGCCACTTCTATCTACATACCATCAAATAAAGGGAAATATACAAGGCAGCCGACCTCACCCCCCAATTCAATCAGTCACGTCGTAGACAGGTTTAAATGTGGAATACAATCCGCGCGGCGGTAGCTGAAGGTTACTCTAAATGTGTGCGTCTGTCCCGTTTGAGTACGAGCGCCGATCGGGGAAACGCAACGACACTTCACACGGTGCGTTTGCCAAAAACTCACGGACGGTCAGCAGCCAGCCAGCCAGCCAGACAGACAAACGCAGTTAGACACAGACAGACACCACACAGACGCCACAGCAACCCCACTCTGTGGACCTACCAGGTATGATCTTCATCTAAAGAGACGGTACAGGGTGGAAGATCGAGGACGAGGGCGAAGAAGAAGAGCGCTTTACCGTACAGAGCGGGAATGAAGAGGACAGGAGAAGCTCCCGTTTGTTGTTTGCTCTGAACTGCCTTGTTTCTCCCTTGTGTTGAATTTTGACAGGCATGCGCCTGCTGCTCGGATCCGTCAGCCTGCTCTCCCGTGGGCAGGGGAGGGAGGGACGACACGCCAAGGCAGGGGGCGAGGGGCGAGAGAGGGCTGAGAGGGGTGGGTGGGCCAGAGGGGGGCAGGCTGGAGCTGACTGAGGGTTATAAATATCCACCAGAGCCAGATGATCACACAGTGTCACAGTTAGAAACTGATGGAAGAGCCGTGGCAGGACACTTGGCTACACTCGGCCCCTAGAGACACCCGGTACAAACACAAGCCTCTCTCTCTCTCTCTCTCTCTCTCTTCCTACCGCTCTCTTTGATGATGATGATGATGAGGCTTATTTCGTGATATTATGTCACAGCTCTCAGCCAAAAAAAAAACTGATCTCAACATATGCTAGAGGCATCATTTGGACATAACATTGTCAGCACTAGACTCATCACTTTTATACGACAAGAAGCATTGGTGCTCATACAGTATGGTTTACTCAATAATGACGAAACACAATACAACAGGTGAAGTAATGTGATGCAGTCATACATCTCTAAAAAAATATTTCTAAATGTCTAACTTTGGTGCTGATTTCAGCACTCCTAATTTCTGGTGATCTAGGAATTTCCTCTCACGATGCAATACTTCTAACTAGGGCCGGCTTAAAATAATCGATTCTCCATTTTAAAAAATCGCTTTTTTGTTCGAGTGATCTGATATCGATTCATAAAATCCAGAAATCGATCTTTTAATATATGCCTTTTCATAATGGATGTATGCAAAAAGTACTTTAAAAATACTGTTGGGGGTCAATTCTTAATTTAAAAATGAACCTTACAGCATAAGTTCTCTGAAAATCTATTTCATATCTAAGCAAAATTGGTATTACAGCTGAAATTTCCTTAACCCAATTAATATCGAATCGGGGAACTTGTAAATCAGAATCAAATGGTTTTGGGAAATCATCGGCGATGCCCAGCCCTACTTATAACGAGTGTTTACTCAATGTCTGACATTTAAACTGTAAATGAGATGGGTTGAGCTCGATATCTTATTATGGGAAAAAGCACTGGCAGTTACACTAAGTGGACAGAAATAGCAACAAAGCCAGTAAATAAGAAAACTGAGAGACTGATGTAATAATTATTAAATCATATAGCCACACAGAGTTTACTGATGGACAGATTGTTAGACAGTTTAGCTCTTAATGTTCTTCCCCTATAGCTTTTGGGATCACAGCAATGCTCAACATTCTCTAAATATAGTAGCTCCTAATATATGCATAAGGCTTTGTCAATTGCTGTGTTGACAAGTGGTTCCATTTCTCTTTTTCGTAACGCTGACAGCAATTCCACCCAGTGCCTGGAGAGTAGAGCTGGGATGGTCTTCTCTCATGGACGCTATAGACGGATGCCCAGTGTGAAACGAAGGCAGCTATACTGAGAAACCATGTAGGGGCCTTAGAGATGATCACAAGGAATTCCTCCATGAACATCCTAATGTGCCTAAACAGACTGAGCCTCACGCATGCATCTTTCATGTTAGGACACATAGCCGACAGGTATTCAAAGCTCGCGTCCAGAAGGGGAATTCGTCTTATGTCAATCTACAGCCCTGCACTTATGAAGCTCCATTTTGTAAACACTGTTCTCCTCTACTTAAATATATAATTTTGCCTAAGCAGGTGGTGAGGTCTCTCTTGAGAAAACACTGCATGAAGTAAGCATGAAGGTCAAATTTAAAATAAGGCTAAAAACACCCTACAGACTGCAGCTATTCCCTTAACTCACTCGCAAAACTGAAGTTAAGTCAGTCATGAGCCGCTGTAATAAGGCCCAACATGTAACCTGGGAAATGACTAACATCATAACCATCTCAGCCAAACCCTCAATATATTCCACATGGTATCAATCCCTCTGTTTCTAGGGTTTGGTCTTTAGTTAGTTAACGGTTATACAGCTGGAACAGATTTCTGATTCTGCGTCACTGTCCAGCCTCATTATGTTGCAATGGACTGCTATTGAATTTGATATCCAACACTCGCCAACGCGCCACTTCAAACTGGCAACTCCAACTCCTGCGAGGGAGGATCAACACACACGTGGCCCATTAAAAAAAAAGAGGATATGTATTGGTTGTTTATTATACTGTGTAATCACATCTGCATCATTAGATTTTTTTTTATTATAGAGTGCGGTCTAGACCTACTCTATCTGTAAAGTGTCTCGAGAGAACTGTTGTTATGATTTGATACTATAAATAAAATTGAAAATATGTCACAGTTTTAAACTGATACCACAAAGGTAGAAATGACTTATACTTGATACTTGTTTAATATTAAAATAATGACTTCACAAAAAGACTTGCTACAGTTTCATTGTGACTCTGTATTTTCAAGCCCTGGCACAGACATGTCTTCATTGTCAAAACGTTTGCTCAATTTATGAAAGGTAGGCCGATACATTCTGACACCCATGAGTGCAATTCAATGCAATCCTTAGGAGAGATTTCACAGATGGAGTGAGCAGTAAACAATAGGGCGCGGCAGTTAAGGACATTGACTCGGTTTTGAGCAAAACATCGCTGGTGGTCAACAAGCCGAACCAGCAGCAGCAGCCTTAAGCTGCCAGCTCACAACACTAGGCTATTGATAGATGGCGTGAGATTGAACATTCATTGTGGCCCCCTATTCTTTTTTTTTCCCCCCTTTCTCTCCTCAAAAAGGTCAGGCTCATAACTCAAGCTCTCAGATTTTGTCCGGGTGAGTCATAACATCAAAATGATGTGCCACCATAATGAAAGGCACAACGCTGTAGCGTACTGTGGCTCTTCATTTAACCAAATCACACAAGTATGCATCGGGCATGATTTCAGAGATGAAAAACATGGAGCGGGCCTCAGTGCCATGTCTGGGATGTGATTTAGCCTTAATTGCCCCTGGTGCCGCCATGTGTCGGCAGAGTTGCAACAGCCTCTCGAGAGTGTCCATTGTGTTCAAGCACGTACGGCACCCTCCATTCAAGAAATCAAAAGTGGCACACGCAATGTCAAAGTCTTCCCTTGCAATATAAACCCGCATAAGGAGGCCTCGTTTTGAAAGAGACATTTTTGTGGCGTAAGTGCATTTTCCAAACACTTTCCTTCTTCCTGGTTTCCACATCACTGATGCAATGAAAGACAGACAGATAATTGTAGCAAGACAAAAGCAGACATACCTAACTGCAACTACATGCCAGGGTGTAACTGAGTCTGCTGACAGCTATTTGATTATCTAACATACCAAGAATACCACACTCAGTGGGTTTACAGCACTGAAAATTGTATCTCTGTAAACCACTACCCTCTCTTAACACTACTCTGCTGAGGTGAAATTTAAACTCAACTGCTTTGGCAACAGTGCATAAAGCTGGCTAACAGCTTTGGCAACAGTGGATAAATCCTGCTCCTGCAAAAGTTAATAACCAAAAACAAAACAAGGCTTGTCCATCACACTTGGAGTTTATCAAAACTGACTGTAGTTGTGTGAGGGTCTGTGTGACCGATGACAATGGTTGGTAACGGACAGCAGATGTCAGCAGTGGGTCACCCAAACACTGTGGTCATCTGATAGACTGCCACTGCTGTCTCTATATCGGATAGCGTCACAGAACTCCATAATTAAAAGCAGAATCGAAATAGTTGTGAATGTTCCCAGTTCCAATTATCAGCTTTCTTTTTTGATTTCAAAGTTTACAGCAATACATTTAATAGAAGCTCTGTTCATGATCAGTTGCATATGCTGTTTAATGTATATGTGAGCCATAAATTACGTTGTATCAAAGTGCAAAAGGGACTTGTTTTCCTGATGAGTAGCACAGATTAAATGCAGGAACCACGCTGCTTATTGAATCCAGATCTGCTGTCACGTGTGGAACCAAACAAACACACCCTGTGCACTGTGAGCAAGCTATTCCAACTTCCTCACTCGCTGTTTGTTGCTCACACCCACAAAAGACAACGCCCATGTGTAGTCCTTGCTATACACCCAAATGCACATGATACATTTTCTTTTTTAATATATATATATATTTTTACACTTTTGAAAGTTGTGAAACATTAGACATCGCCCAAAATCTAGAGTCACATGAACATACTTCAGCATCATGATTCATTTGTTTCACTTCAGCAGAACCAACCACAGCATCAAATGGCACCTTTTTTTCAGGGCACTCTGTAACATTTTTTATTTTATTTTTTTTACTGGAACGTTTTTTTTTTCTCCCAGATCCAGCAAAGGAGGCCAGCATATGCTACTGTTATCACATACATAACTCCCATATCCTACGCATACCAGCGCATAATGGTATGCAAGGGGCATGCTTATCTCCTTTACAAGACAGGCTGAAAAGAGAACGAAGAAAACAACCACAGAACCCCAAAACGGCGCCAAGAACACACAGTCTTAGTGGAGCAAAGAGGAGAAATGCTCCCAAAAGCGCCACACCTCCAGTAAGTCTGGCTTTAACTTACGCACAACTATCTCTATAGGGAGCAGGCGAGGCTGCATCTCAGCAAACAGCCCCACCTTGTTGGAATGACTGCAGGTCTGCAGAATCTCATTTGGCAAACACTACACAGTAAGAGATGGCTCCAGAGATTACTGTTTTCAAGGACACATTTAAAAAAACTCAATTCATTTTTAAGCATGGAATTCCCCACCCCAAAAAAATTTTTTTGGGTTTGTTTAATGTAAAAATCATGTTCAATCAATGTTTTGCATGTAAACAGCCTGGTGAATTATAGCTAAGATTTACTTAATGCTAAAGTATAGTTGTTGTTTTTTTTTTTTACATATCTATAAGTAACTTAACTTTAAAAATATAACTTTTACCTGTGGTTCTGTGTATCATGATGCCTGTGTGAAAGCTGAAAGGGTGTGCTATGACAGTGTTACTAATACTTAATCTATTTTAACACACAGATAATTAAATCACAGCCATATCTGAACTGACTCTTCTCACCAGCTCACTGAAACTGTTCCTAAAGAGAGACTGCCTCTTGTCCACATCACAAAATAAAAGGCCGGGCTCTATAACATGCATCTTTAAGCCATAAACTGTAATCAAATCACCCCAAATAACACTTTGGCAGAGACGCCAGAGACAGACAATTACAGTATGGCAACGTTCTTTGGAGTATGCATTACTTTAACAGCATGACAATGTGGAGAAGCAGCAAATGAGCTGTCATCAAATACTTCAACTAAGACCTCCCACGCTTCAAAGAAAGGTGGGAGCCCGGATCCGAGAGCAATTGCATCACATGCACGGTGGGAGTAGGAAGAGGTAGGAAGTAGGGTGAATTGGCACACATTCAAAACATACCTTCGATGAAGTTAGGCCACGACTTCTCCTCTGGCTCCTCCAGCGAGTGGTCCCACTCCTCCTCAGGTGAGGCTCCTTCCACCCTGGCCCCGGACAGCCCTGACAAAAGTGCCCGCTCTATGGCGATTTGTTCCAGAACGTCCAGGTCCAGTTCCTCTCCTTCCTCCTCGCGTTGTACAGGTGGAGGAGGGGACTGTGCCCCAGTCGCCTCGGGACTAATAACCTGCTTCACCTCAACTATCTCTTCCACCACTACAATTTTCCTCTTCATGGCGGCCTCGTCTGTGTCGGGGCTGACAGACTCGCAGGTGTCCCCCAGGTGAAGCTGGTCAGACTGGTCAGTGGCAGGTGTGGCAGTGGCAGAGGGTGTGTCCTCCTCCAAGTCCCTCTTCTTCTCTTCCTCCTGCTTTGAGGCCTCAGAAACAGAGAGCCTTTTCGCTGTGCTGCGCTCTGCTGCCTGACTGGCTGAATGTTGTGCAACTCTGGGAGGCTCCTCTTGCTTGTCGAGGGGGCTGGCCTGTGCCGGAGCTACAGCTGCCTGTGCTGCTGCTGCTGCTGCTGCTGACGCTGATTCTTCGGCTGCGGGTGCTTCCCTCGCAGTGGAGGTTGTTTTTGGTTTCGGAACCTCCCGCTTGATTTTTTCTGCAAAGGGTAGTGCTGGCTCCACCTCCCCTTTGTCTGCAGGGGCCTCACAGAGCACAGCTGCTGCCTGCCTGGTTTCCTCAATGCACATTCTTTCAGGAGTCATCTTTGGAGAAACATTCAGTTCTAGCACTTCAGAGGTCGTGACACAGCTGTCTTTAACTGCGGCCTTGGGCAATGCTGTCACGTTAGTGGACGGTAATGCCTCTGCTTCAGGCTTTGCGCTTACAGCGTCTAACACTGCTGCATGTTTCTTCCCCTTTCCTTTCTTCTTGCCCTTTGAAGATTCCTCTGCAGCTTGGCCTTTGTTTGTTAGGGATTTAGTCTCAACTGTGGGTTTCTGAGATTCTGGCGCTGACGCAGGGCTTTTCCCTTCAGGTTTTGGACTTGCTTGTATGAGCTCCACTTGAGTTATTTTCTGCACCGTCACTGTTTCCACTTTAGTCATTTCCTCAGATTTCACTGGCTCCGTGTGGGGCAATTTAGCATTTAACTTGTCCTTGGAGCAAATTGGTCCATGTGTTATTTTGCTGACATTGCTTTCCTCTAGCGTGGCTTTTACTTGTGCATCATCTGGCAGCTCCATCGGGGGCACTGCTGGGATCTGATCTAATGGTAGTGATGCTACTTCAGAAATACTCTGGTCCTCAGTTTGTTTAGGGATTTCCATTATTGGCTTTTCATGAGTTTGTTTCTTTATTTTTCCCCCATCAATAGCTATTTTAGCCTGAGTCTTATTTCCCTCTACAGGTCCCTCAGTCTTCATGCTGGTGCACACGGTCAAAGGCTCTGAGGTAATCAATGGTGTGGGTTGGAGGGGTTTTTCAGCCACCTCCTCAGGGGGCTTGTCTTTACAGGGTTTCTCCTTCTCCGACTTAGAGTCAGGTAGTTCCTCGGCATTGATACTTTTGGGTATCTCACCTGGGGATTTCTTTTTCTTCCGTTTGGATTTAGAGCTTCCCTCAACCACTTGTTTGGTTTCCATAGCCTCCTCTGTGGTCGCAACGTTTTGATTGAGCTGAGGTGACGAGGAGTCGTTTTGTGCTAATGTGGCGCCCTTTTCTGAGACGTTAAGGACCTCTTCTGGCACTTGTTTCTCATCTTTCTTGACATGAGCAGTCACCTTAATATTAGTTTTCTCCTGTTTTGTAATAATCTCTGTTTTCTCCCATTTTTTAATTGTCTCTGTAACTGTAGCTCCCCCCTTGACGGGTTTTGCGTCTTCAGCATTGGTCATAGGTGCTGAGAGAGTCGTGGAAGTAATAGTAGTTTTAACTTCAAGTATTGAGGACTCCACCATACTAGTTTTCGGGGGCGCTTCATCAGTTTTGGGCTTTGCTGAGAGATTCACTGAGGTCACTCTAGCATCGATGGGCTTCTGAGTCACCTTAACTTTACAGATCTCCTTTACCGCATCAGTGGACAATACTGGCTCGCCAGTGGTGCTGCCGAGTAGGGGTTTGGTGGTCTCCTGAGTGACAGTTCCTTTGGCAGTTTTCTTGTCCTTCTCATGATCTATTTTGGATTCAACCTGGGTCTTCACCTCCACAGGTTTAACTGACTCCCCATTCACCTTTGCTCTCTTAATCTTCTCTTCCTTGACATCTTTACGGACAGTGATGAAAGTGGTGGAAGGGTCAGTGTCGGTCAGGAGTTTGGAGGTTTCCATTGTGATAACTGCCTGGGCCTTCATGTTATCAGTTGCCGTTTTAGCTGAAGGCTTTACCTCTGCAGATCTAACCGCATCCACAATCACCTTTTGTGTCTTCTCTTCCTTGACATCTTTATTGGCAGGTTTTGGGATGGCAGGGGTGGAGGTGGCAGTGGCAGTAAGGAGTTTGGAGGTTTCCTGAGCAGCAGCCACTGTGATAACTGCCTGGGCCTTCCTGTTATCGGGTGTTCTTTCAGCTGTAGCCTTGAGCTCTGCAGATTTAATTGGAGCCACGGTCACCTTTTGTGTCTTCTCCTCTTTGAGCTCTGTAGCAGGAAGTGTTGTGATCACTGAATTGCTTGTTACCATTTTGCGTGCCTTCATGGAAGCTTTTTCATCAGCAATCTTGAGCTTCTCTTTATTCGTTTTGGCACTAGAGGGTTCAGCTTGAATCTTTGATGTCGCAGCACCTGTAGCCGCAGCGACAGCAGCCACAGTTAATGGTAGGGCTGTTTTGGAGGACTTTGATGTCACAGTGGTTTGTGACGCATCCTGTTTCCAAGCTGCTGTCTGACTCTGGACAGACATTGGTGCCTTCTGCTTTTGGACTTCAGTTACTCTTCTTTCCTGTGATGTTGTCACCGGCTTCTCACTGCTCACATCAGGCTGTTGACGAGAGACTCGTTTTAGCCTGCTCTCCTCCATCATCGCTGCCTCACTTCTGAAGTTGTCCCCCCTCCTAGACAAAGGCTGAGGCTGGTCCTCAACTTCCCATGCGGCTTTTGGTCGGAGTGGTTCTGCAGCCAGCGGACGACCCCTAAACCTGGGGGTCCTATCAGTGTAGCTCTCTTTTTCTCCGGGACCCATCATCCTATGGCGGTAACCTTGACGCTCGGACAGAGACTCTTGGCTCTCCGACTCACCCCTGCGTCCTGGCTTAGGGACATAAGATGTAGGACCTTCCACAGATTGGACCCGTGCACGGTGGGCAACGACCAGGGTGGCAGCTGTCTTCCTGATCCTCTGCAGGGATGCAGGAACAATCTCAGGGGGCAGGTGCAGGTAGTCCCGCAGGTAAACAATGCCCTCATTGGTCAGGTACCAATAGAAATGTCTCCAGGCAAATGTCTCCTTCACATAGCCCCGAGACTTAAGAGACCCCATGGCACGGATTACTTGAAGGTTGCTCACACCTTCTATCTCAGGGTGCTTGGTCTGAGGCCTCTTGTCCTTCTTGGCGACCATGACACCATCTTTAAACAGGACCTCATAGATGGCCCTCAGTTCCCGCAGGGGCATTAGCATTCCAGCAACCATTGTGCTTTATGTCAGTATACACACAAATTGAAACTGAAACTAAACAACATCAAAGAAAGATAAATAAGGCAAGCTCACGTCTTGTTGTGTGAAAGAATCCAGTGGCAAAACCGGCTGTCACGTGCTTCTCAATTCAATTAGAAAGAAAATTGAAGAAAAAATACTTGTAAGCTCTGTTTCTTACTTTCTTTTCCTCTTGTTCTTGCTGATCCTTTGGATATCGTGAAGAAAAAGAGTATTCCTCTGTGAAATCTGACTTAAACAAAGTCAAAATTGTGCTGTCTCCCCCGCTACTTTCAGCGTGGCTGGGAATGAACAGTCTCCGTTCTGCCGAGATGGCAATGACAGAATGGAAGAGAGGCAGCGTGTGTGAGAGAGTGTGAGAGAGAGAGAGTGAGGCACACTTCTCAGTCCGGCTCCTCCTACCTTCTCTCTCTATTTCTTAGGAAAAAACGGCATGGAAAAAAATCCTCACTAAAGCAAACAGTACAGCGTGAAGTAGGAAGTAAGAGAAAAATGGCGTATGCAATAAATTGATTGAAATAAAAATAGCGCAAAGTCAAATTACTGGAGCAACACACCTATGAAGTGCGTTTGAGCACATGCTCTGTAGCTCTGTGACTTTTTACGGCAACGCCCACCCATACACGAAAGCACACGCCTCCCATATAATGTACACTCACACCTCTAAACTACCGACTGGCAGATACACACCCTTAGGCGTGTTACACACATACTGGCCCAGCAAATGAGCTGTTCTAAACAGGTATTAGTTTAGAGTAGAAAGAGGGTCAACCAGTTGGCATACATCTATCCTGCCGTGGGCATCAAGTACAAGGTGTCTAGTTCCACACATTTCCCGATCAGGTATCACTGAGGAGTGTCGCAAGGTGTGCCTTTCGGCTCTCATGTCACATAGTCTTGTGAATGTGTAAAGCAAAGGGGACACATGAAGAAAGAATACATAAATCACCATAAATGGTCTCCAAGATATGGAAAAGACAAAACTGGCATGACAGTTTAACTCACACACTGGTAGATTGATGCGACAGAGACAGAGAGACAAAATTAGTTCAATTCTATTCATGTCTGTGTTTGTTGGATGGTCACCAAGTCACCAAGTAAAGGAAATGACCTAAACTAATAAGTGTTTCCCAGCTCATTAAAGTGATGCAACAGACTGTAAATGCACCTTAAAGTTGTGCTGCTGCTTCAGACAGCTAACATTTGGGCTGCCTGCCTCTATTTAGCTGGCAACCAAGAATCTGTCTTGCACAACTATATAAAGAGCTGTGCATTATAGCTAACCTTTTCCGCGCTCCCAGAAACATGATATCAGATTTCTATCCCTAGATCACTTCTCTGTTCTGTACATCTGTCTCCAGTTCGTCTCTCTGTGTCAGTGAGAGTGTCCACTCACAGCTGGTGTTCAAGTCAAACTGGAAGGAAAAGTGACCGTGGTTGGATGTTCACTCATCCCACTGAAAAGAAAAAGGATATACTGGAGAGTAGAGTAAGCACACGGTACTGTGCTGGAACACAGGGATCCAGTTGCGACAAAATGATGGTTTCCGCCTGCTGTTTGAAACCACACACAGTTTTATTTTATTTGCCATGGCAACAGTCAAATGAAGTAAGCCAGTTCTGAGTGAGCCACATATCCGTTTTCAGGGCTGCAGTGGAGCAGCAGACCATAAATCTGTTGTCCTGGACAGCTGGACTACACTGTCATTTATCAGACCATTATTTGCAAAGACACTCTGCAATCTGAACAAACCATTAGCACATTGTCAAGCTTTCACCACCAATCGAGAACATTTTAAAATAATCTCAGAGGAAAATGATATGTGTTATGTGCTTAAAGCCCAAAGCAACCATTAATATGAACAAGTTAAAAATCATATCTGGCAGTAGTTAACCTCACTTATGTTTTCACTAATGCTGTCATAAAAACAATGTCACACAACAATTCTTTGACATCTCTGACTAGGAGGTGTTGCCCAAGGCTATGTGTGTACTCCACCTACAGCAGATATGCTCTAAAACATCCCTCGTGGTGTTATATTGTCTTTAGTGGTGCATGTTGAGTTAATGATTCAGCCTAGGCTTTTCAGTGGAGGAACAAAGGAATACTCAGGTGCATTGTACAAGAACGGCATTCCTCTGTATTACGAAACAAATTATTTTTCATTAACATGCTGCAGTTTGCCTGACGGGGGTGGTGGCAGCAGGTTAAAGCTGGCTGTGTACGTGCATGTGGGAATCTGCAAGCTCAGGTTTAAGTAAGTGTATTAGTATATAACTGAGATGAAGAGGATTCTGAAGCATTGTATTACTCAACCTATTTGGCATTTTGTGGTACACTTCTGAATGTCTAGTTGGCAGGTAAGAGGTCATGAAAACAACCTATACTGTAAGGAAGTGTTCAAATAGAAACACCCAAATACATTGCCAATCAACCCAATGACATGCCAGTTAACAATGTGTTAAAATTCAAGCCTGGAGCTGTCTCATTTTGGGGTAATATGCATCACCATGCATGGTGCTTTGCTCTCCTGGCTGCAAATCAGTGTGATTTCATGCACTGTTTAAGCACAAAGTGTTCAGTGAACTTCAAACTTCTCACAGTGACCTAATTCTGGCTTGAGGCCCGGTCCCCTTCAACCATCCAAATATCAAATATGCCCGCTCCAAGAGAAATACTGTATTGCGGGGCCTGACAAAATCCTGGCAATGAACATGCCGTTGCTGCTTTTTACTGTGACCTGATGGTTACAATAGCTGTGTGAAGGTTTACAGTGACATTATGAACATAATAACTGATCCGAAATAGACTCTCAAAAGGGAACGCTCACGATAAAACTAATGGCTTGTAATTTCATTCCGTCTATAAACAGATGCAGCAGACAGCTGTAAATGGAAACATGATTTGATTGATTGAAGCAGATAAAGGAGTATTAAGACTTTGGGGAAAGAGTATCGAAATAGTTTCCTGGTTGGGAGTCCACTTCTGCTACAATGTTTCAGAGCTCCTCAAGTCCCAGAATAGACTTGTCACCACCAACGGATGGTGGCTGGCGACTGGCCCACTGTAAAGGCTTGCTGCCCTGGGGTCTGTGGGGCGTGCACACGTGCCCTCCATTCTGATATCAGATCCGAGCCACTCCAGCCACTTCCAGGGAAAGCAAAGGTCAGCAGAGCCTTTCTTAACCACTAATGTCTGTGCTTTAGAAGTTAGTGTGAAGTCAAACCTGTCGAAACTTAATAACATGTTAGAATGATGGGTCATCCAACGAATGAAACAAAAACAATGTAATGTCAGCTTTAAACTCCCATATTTAATATAATAATGCAACGTTTCGACCCAACTGGGTCTTCTTCAGGCAAATGGTGAACACATTTGATGAAGGGATATATGTAGGGCTCACATTCAGCTGACACACCATCTGGCTTCAATTAGCCTGATTAGGTGTGAGCTGCCCAAAAAAACCCCACCCATGACATTTTCATAGACTGTTTCACCATATACATCTCAAAAGAGGGGGGGCTTTTTAAATACAATATATCCAAAGAGACACACGATGTTACCATGCACAAAACTGGAGAAAAAGGGAAAAATAAAAAAATAAAGAGATAAACATTCAAGAGGAAAACAATTACATATAAAGTTACCACAAACAGTTAAGAAATTAATGAACATTACCCCACATATTCATCCAACGAATGACACATGTAATTCTAGTGTACAGGTTAGCTTTATACATGACGATCAAGTTATCACGGTTAACATTTAGGTTTAATTTAGCTTTTAAAGCAGGGACAAATGCAATATCTGCCGTCTGTCAGCCACTGACTGATTGTAGGTGAGCAGCAGTAACTGGAACAAATCTTCGCACATTGCTATAAAGCGCTACATGCTGCTCTGAATATAGATTTCAAAAAGTAAAGCACCTACTGTGAAAGCACAGTAGGTGGATAAAACAGACGCAGAAACATCTTGATTGGAAGGGAGGCCCTTAGTCTACAACAAGTCATGACTTGCACTTTTGTACTTGTGACTAAGCATTCTGCAATGCATGAGAGCTCCCTTTTTATCTGGACGACAAACCTATTTTTATTTGAGACGCTTGTCCCCTGGCTGGGTATAGTTAGGCGAGTGACCCCCTCAGTCGGGGACAGGTGTGACCCCTGACGGAGCGGACGCATGTTAGAGCACAAACACCTCCAACCCAGGAACCTGCTAAAGTTAGAGTTAGTTGTAAACCGCTTCATATAGCGGCGGGGGTTGTCACCACAATAATTATAGGCTTTTCCAGTAGTCAATTGTAACCGCTTTAACTAATTATAAAGCAATTGATTACATTTAACAGTAAAAGTAATAAAAAACACTGCAAAACGGAGTCAAAGTGCCTCCATAGCCATTAAGAGCACTTTGGCGGGAAATAAAAATGACTTTGAAATAAGTGTTAAAAGAGAGATTCACATTTTCTCTCTTCGCTTTAAGAAATCATACATACATTTGTATTGATATCAGTTTGCAGGTTTCAGTCTGCAGGGATAAAAATAATTTGGATAAAAGCGTATGCTAAATGAAATGTAATGTAAATGCAATTTAATGTAAATACAACAGTTAACACGGACTGTTTTCTGGAGCTGATACATGATCGGACAACATACCCATCATATGTGAACCAAATGTGAAACGCATCATTTTAAAAATGTATATTAACTGAAATAGTAAAACATGTTCAAGTTTCTAGCCATGCTAGGTGTGTGGGGCTTACGACCTGTCTGCGTTTTGGACGGTTGTAGAGTTGGTTGTTCAGTCCCTTTGGTCAAAACTGAAATAGCTCAACAACTGGATGGATTTTGTACGGAGGAGGGATGAAGCTTCCTGACTTATGTGACCCCTTGACTTTTCCTCTGGTGCCACCAGTAGGTTAACTGGCTGGGGAGACATTTCCCAATTTCCTATGCTGCTTTGTGTTTAGTGCTAATTAGCCAATGTTAGCATGTGAACACACTAAATTAATTAACATGGTAAACATTGTACTAAACATCAGCAGCTTGTCACTGTAATCATATTACTGAAGCATGTTGACATTAGCAGTGTTTCCCGCAGCACTTTGCAGTTCGGGCGGCCCGCCTAATCTGGGGAACCCTACCGCCTTAACTAGGTCGTCACAAAAAATAAAAAATCTGCTGCACAAAAGGCCGTCAAGTGCATCTCGGAGTAGCGTGGACGTGGCCGAAATGAGAGAAAGAGGATAGCTAGCCAGCTGATATCGCGCGTGTGTGTCAGTGAGAACAGTAAGTTGTATAACTTACGTTTTGGGTTTATTTAAGCCTGTTATTGTATTAGTTTATAGTTCTTGCAAATTTAAAGTAAGCTTAGCTGGTGATTTTGTTGTTTGAGTTCTTCACCTGCTAGCTAGGTTGCACGTGCCTGTTGATGTATGTATAGTTTGTATGGTGTTTGTAATGAACCCCCGGTCTGACGGCAAACCCCCCCAACCCTACCACCTTAACTAACAAATTTTCTGCGGGAAACACTGATTAGCATTTAGCTCAAAGCATCACTGTGCCTAAGTACAGCCTCACAGAGCTGCTAGCATGGCTGTAGACTTGTGACTGTGGGTGCAGTTTAAAAACAGCAAATCTACAAGATTGGTCATATTTTTCTGATATTATTTTCACATAATCATTTCAGATGTATAGTTGTCCAGGGCCTAAAGATTTAGGGTGTCACATATTCTACCGACTGTAAACCCCCTTGGTAAAGTTTTTTTGTTTTGTTTTGGGCTAAATATAAACTTGACTTGTTGACTTGACAATTGTAACACGCTGACTGACGGCATGTGAGGCCTTAATCCCACCCTCCGACAACCTTGACTGATATTTGTATGTGACAGCATGAACAACAGTGTCAATACGTGCATGTAAAGGCAGAGAAAGTAGCCTTTGAAATGCAAGAGGGATCAAGCTGCAAGGATTAACCCCTGGCACTGACTAGTCCCTGGCCACTCTTGGCGTAACTGGGATGATCCAGTGGGGTTAAAGATTGATGATTTGTAGGGAACTTTGAGTCCAATGGATAGCCAAAGGGACTGGAGATAATTTGAGGGGTGGCCAGTACAAGAAAATACTCTATATACTATCCCGCCAAACAAAAACCCACAGAAGTGTGTTAAACCACAGAATGACTTCAGACAAAGAAGCACTGTGTGTTACGAGCTGCTGGGCATGGAGGGAGACTGAGAGGTGTCTTTGGCATTCCTCACACTGCTGCAAAAATAAATAATCAACTGTTCTAGGAGGACTGAGGTAAAAACAATGGGCAACTTACAGTAGAAGGAAGAATTGTTTTTGCTGTGTTCAGAGCTGAGGGGCAAGAACAATAGACAAAAGTAATGGTCTGAAATCAATCAAGACACTTTAGGAACTTGTGTTGCTTTGCCAACACAAACTTTTCTTGCCCTATAATTATCTTTGGAGTTATATATCGATCAGTAAAAGCCTTTGTTTTATAAAAATCAAGTCCATGGAACTGTTTAAAAGTGGAGAAATTTTTTTTGGGGGGGGGGGAAGCTTAGGCTAAGTAACAAAACTGTACTGAGGTCACAAGTAGAATAGCCTACTGTTTTAGCTGAGGGGGAAAAAAAAGCCAACTCTTGGCTTTTTGTCTCAACAGTATAAGTATAAATGCACACGGAAACTCTATAAACTGATGTGTGTGCTTGAGGTAAAAATGACAGGCCCTGCTTGTGTTCTCAACTCCACGAGTCACTAATCACACTGACTTCTCCTTTTCCAGAGTGGAAAGACATGAAGTCACAGAGTATGCCTCCCTTCACCCTCTTTACCGACCAAAAATAAGCAGGAGCACCTAAAAAGACTGCCAAGTCCCATTCATTCTTACTCACTCTCTCTCTCCAACTAGCTGTCGGTCATGTGTTAGTGTTGGGGTCTCTACTGTATGTGTCCAGCCTTACAACGCCCCCTGCAGCCTCTCAGACTTGAACCGGAGCCCACCCATGAGGGGGTAAACAAGGACGAACAGCAGGAGCAGCAATGTGACAGATTTGCCAAAATCGAACACTGGCAACAGCATCGGCCGTGGATAATGACGGATAATGTTCCTTATGATTGATGCAGAGGATGCCAAAGTATTCCTCACTCCAACATTCTACACCTATTATCCAGCACTTCCTGACACGGATATATACAGCACAGTACATTCCTGCAGTCCAAAAAGCACAATATGTTTCTTGCCATTCTGACTAGAGTAATAGAAATCAGGTTGTGGTGGGAGTTCTGCAAACAGCCAATGACTACAAAACCGCTTTGTGTTCTAAACAAGTTCCAGCAGTGAGATCTGGACGGAAAATTCAAACCAGCCCTCGACTCTCTTGTTCTTTCTCCTGTGAGAGCCAGCTCAGCTAAACGGCAGCCAGGTTTAGAATCAGCATGCAATAGATGTATTACACCAATTAGAAGCTAGAAAAAGCTTAACTATGAATACAACGTTGCGCAACGTTCCATGATACGCACAACGCCCAATTTAACTCTCTTGATATTGTGAGGAAACGAGTTGTTGTCCGTATGCGGCCACACCTCTTCATGAAACACCCTGCCTCCTTTTCCTGTATCACATCGGGATCGATCCATGTACGCCACTTACCTTTCTTCGGGCTGAGCCAGAACCGATCTCCAAGAGGGTCTCCTCTGTCCATGCTGCTTTGATCTAATACACTTCACAAAAGGCCTCAGTGGCTACAACAAAACACAGCACCTTCTTTCTGCTTACACCACTCAGTCAAAACCACACCGCTACTCCTTTATTTTGCCTCTTGTGAGACCCACTGCCCATCCAGCGGAACAACATGGCATACACGATGGGTCTAAAAGAGAGAAGGAATGGGAGTGGAGGGGTACATTCAGGGTAGGGAGGGTGTTTTGTGAGAAAAGAACAAGGGAATCTTTTCATCTCTGGCCCATACATGCAGAGGAACATCTACACCATAAATCTAAGGGCCTTGCCAGGCTGGACACATCCTCTTCTGCTGCCCCGGATACCCTGCTCCATGTCCCATACATTCAAAAAGGCGCCCACGCCTTTTTTCCCCCCAACAGCTAACTGGGAGATACACACTGGACGTCTTGTTCAAGAAACATCACAAATTACAGCCCCAGAGATTAAGATGAAGGGTGGACAGCAAAAAAAAAAAAAAAAAAGGGAGGACAAGAAAAGTAGATAGAGAAAGACAGAAGACAAAAGAACTAAGAGCTGGCCTTCCAAAGGCACTGCCAAGGCATCCAAAAGAAACCCAACAACAACTCTGGCTTTGTCTCTTGCATACTTATTCCTCGGTTTTATGGGGAGCAATTAAGCTTTTTGTAAGTCGTAAAAGAAGTGCGAGTTAATCTCAGAGCTGGAGCAAAGTATTAGTGAACTGCAAACAACAGAAGTAGAGATCCAATGCAAATTTCCTTTCAATGTGCAACCACATATCAAGAGCTGTGAGATTATAGATAACCGCTAATACTGCTGGGTCTTTATTAGTTCTGGCTTGTTCCCCATCAGTGCAGTTGGCCCTGAAGGCTACGACCAAGAGATAAAGCTACGACTGAACAGGCATACACTGCAGCACTGGGTCACCTGTCAGAACATAATCCTTCTTTTAATACATTTTTAATGGCTGTGTGAAAAATGACACAGATGACCCTTTCTTCATCCTTGACATACATGACAAGATAATCAAGTGAGGATTTTCAACATAGAAGCATTACTTCACACACACACACACACACACACACCATTGTCTTAAAGGTTAGGTTCACACATAAGTCTTTCTTAATACAATACTTGCTTGATTATACGTACTTTTGCAAGAGTTATTGGTTGCTGTAATGATTCCTCTTGTCCATATTGTTTTTTTAGATAATTTTTTGGGTATTTTAGGCCTTTATTTATAGGACAGCTGAAGACATGAAAGGGGAGAGAGAGAGAGAGAGAGAGAGAGAGGGGGGAATGACATGCAGCAAAGTGCCACAGGTTGGAGTTGGAACCGTGGCCCCTGCGTCTGTATATGTATCTCTGTATATGGGCGCGCGTTGTACCAGGTGAGCTACCCAGGCGCCCGAAGAGAACTTTTTTTTATAATGTGATTCCAATGCAAGAGATGAGGGACAAAATCCACAGTCTTCATTCTGTGCACAACTGCATGCAGCGAGTGCAGTTGAAACTCTTAAGTATCTCCCACAACGACTGACTTTTTATTCGACATTCCCTCTTCGTGTCCCTCCACTGATGCTCAACAAGGAAACACTGTCCAGGAAACATTATGAGATAAAGACCGTAACTTCAGATGCCAACTTTATTTGGCTAACCCTGACTCGTATGGATAGATACATTAAAATGTAATCTTTGCATGCATTGAATGAGGACTATGGAAGTTGCACTATGTCCCACTTCTCACATTAAAAGGATTTTTTCATGGCCAGGAATAATTAACCAAAAAAGTAAAAAAAAAATTTTTTTTTATTATATTATTTTAATTTTTGGGCTTTTACAACTTTAATTTTGACAGGACAGCTAGGCGAAAAAGAGGGAAGAAAACATGCAGGAAATTGTTACGGGTTGGATTTGAACCCTGGACCTCTACATCAAGGCATAAACCTCTCAGTATATGTGCACCCGCTCTACCCACTGAGCCAAGCCGGCCACCCAAAGAACTATTTTCAATGTCCATACAGGCATGTGAATATTGTATGACGACAAACTCGAAAAACTGTCAACCCATTTTTTTAACAACCAGTGATATGAAATCACGTTTAAATGAAAGTCGACCCTCACAAAATGGAGGTCCAGTCCGGCTGGTGAGGAGGGTATAAAATGGCAGTAGGGAGCGGCAGGCCAGGCAGTGCCAGCAGGGACCAGCCGGTTTTTGCCACACAGAGACACAGACTTATGCCATGAATGGGAAAGCTCGTTCATTCCTCTTTAACTCTGTTTGTATAGAAAGAAATAAAAAAAACACAATAGAGGAAACAGCTGCACGAATATGAAAATGTCACGAACAATGTCACATTTTAAGGAATGAAAAAATAAAAATAAAAAAAATAGTATTTGAATATCTGCCCGATGAGTCATCGTCTGCAAACCACAGATGGGTGTGGCCATGCTGGGCTTTGGTTGCTGTAGCGACGCAGCCCACAGGTTAGGCAAATACCATGTGCTGTCCACGGTTGAGGTCTCGGGAAGAACGTGGGTTTACTGCTGCTGCCACGGGCAACCAGCTATCAAACAACAACTGAACTTGACACAGGATCCGGACTCTGGCTTCCCTGACTGGCTGCCACAATGTGCGGAACCTGAAGAGGCTGAGCTTTATTTTTAGATAGGCATCCTGACGATCAGCCTCTAATAGCATACACAGGCAAACACAATACAGGTGACTCCTCATGCAGACAGACAGACACACAGACACAGAGACACACACACACACACACACGTGATTTATTATCCACCTATAAAACCCCTCCATCTGGAGAGAATGAATCAGTTGCATTCTTTCTTTCCTCCGAGTGGAGAGAAAATAACGACTGCATGGCCTGCTTCTTTCACAAAAGAAAGCCTTGCTGTTAACTTACTTAGTGTGTTTGTGGCTGAGGACAGAAAAAGCCTATTCTCCCACGGCTTTAAAGTCTAGTTTCAGACAGCGGTGACTCATCATCATCATTGTTCTCTGTAACTTTTCATAAACCGACGTTTCACTGAGCTGAACCACCCACCAGAGGGCTCTTGTAACTCCATCATGTGGGGTAGAATCACAACAGCCACGGCATTTTTGACTGTAGTTCTGAAAGAAAAGAATTTTCATTCGCTAGAAAGTATCAAGACTCCATCTCAAAGCTGCCTTTTTTTGGGGGAGTCTGAAGTGCGTTTTATCGGATGCAGAAAAAGCAAGACTTCACTTCCTGTGAAATCCTGTCATTCCATGCGCCGAGAGGCCGAAACAGTGCAGCGCCCTCGCAGACAGGTAGGAAGTCAACCAGAATCAGAACGTGAATGTGACCAACTGCCACTTAAGTCATCAACACATTCCCTGTGCGATTTTTTTCTCTTTCTAACAACGCTGTACTCCGTGCACTTCAGGAATGCTCTGGCTGTCTAAATGACAGCACCTCAGACGTAGAGTATAATTATTAGAGTGTAGAAAACACTAAAACGTGTTCCCAGCATGTCCTTTCATGCAACAATGTGACATAAATATGCATCTGTGTGCAGTGTTTTCCCTAGGTTTGTGGACTTAGGTGCACATATTTGACAGAGGGTTTTGGGGGGTCCTCCCTCAAGTAAATGTTAAATTTTTCACGTAAAAAAAAAATGCATTTTCACATTGTTTTGGAACATTATTATTTCCATATCTGTGTCGAAATTGAGGGAAAAGCTAGAGCTGATAATAAATAAAACGCTCAGAAAACATAAAGACAACATATACTAAAGAAGTCCACTGGGGACCAACTACAATCATTAGATCTGAGAAAAGTCATTGAGTCAATTGTTATGCTCGCATTGATTCTTAAAACGGTAGGGAAGACAACTTGTATGGCATGATACTGATGCTGTGCATGCGACTGAACCACAATAACACAAGATATCATTTATCATGCAGGTACAAAGCTTCCCCCAGTGAGATTAGAGTGAGATTTGAGAATTAATTACTTTGCATCATTCCCTTATATTAAGATCTAATAATGCCCACAGGGTTGTTGTTTTGTCACACATCACTGTCTGTGAGACTGGAAGGAGTCCGAGGCACCAACGCTGGGAAATACTACACCACACCCAGCGCTGCTGGATTAATAAAATATCAGGTGTTCACCGTTACGGTGCATGTTTAAAGTACAATACACTGGAAGAAATAATAAACACCCACGCTAAGCGACATGATTGAGTTTCTCTTTAACTGGTGATATCAGCTAATCTTATTTTATAAAGGCTTTCCATGTGCCGGGTTACAACCCCACCCACAATAGCAAGTGTCCTCACTGCTGCAAGAGATCACTTTCCTTATTGCTTATTCTTATCAGCATGGCTGGACTGGCTCCACATCCTGTTTTTCCATTGTGACACCTACAACTAAAACTGCTTCCTTTAAAGAGAAAATAACAGTCCAAACAATGGGCAGCTTCCCTTTCCTAAGTAAGTAAGTAAGTAAGTAAAGTAAGTGTAAGTAAGTAAGTAAGTAAGTAAGTAAGTAAGTAAACTTTAGTTATATAGCACCTATCACAGACAGATTCACAAAAGTGCTTTACATGCAGCAAGTTTAACAATTTAAAAAACATCATACAAAACATAAAAACATGATAGCTCAGTCAACTGAAAGCTTGTCTGAATAGTAGTGTCTTCAGCTGTTTTTTTTAAAAGAAACAATAGAATCGGCCACACGTTTTAGGGACCATCAGGAGATTTTGACCTGAGGAACGCAGAGAGCGGAAAGAAGAGTAAAAAAAAAAAAAGGGGTCAACATGTCTGCGATATATTGAGGCGTCTGTCCATGTAGTGCTCTAAAAGTTAAAACTACAATTTTTATAATCAATTCTGTATTTTACTGGAAGCCAGTGGAGAGTAAATAAAATCGGAGTAATGTGTGCCCTTCGGTTTGTTCCTGTTAAAAGCCTGGCTGCTGCATTTTGCACCAATTGGAGACGGCTCAGAGAAAATTTGTTAAAACAAATAAAAAAGGGAATTACAATAATCTAACCGTGAAGAAATAAAAGCATGAATGATCATCTCCATGGTAACTTTGGGCAGTATTGTTCTCAATTTAGAGATACTTCTCAAATGATAAAAACAGTTTCTGACCAACTGTCTACAACGACCAAAGTGATTTACAAAGTGTAAATAGTGTAATAAAAACCAGTGAGCGGGACAGGAGCTGCTCCAACACTAAACAGTACAGTACAGTGCAGTGATTTACCACTACTGGCACACAAAAAAAGCCTCAAAGAACTCCTATATGAAAGCCCACAGAACAGGCACAGAGAGAGTATATTAACAGTTTGTCCTACCGACATGTGGCCCCTGTGGGGGGGGGAAAAAAACAGCAGAATATCAGGTTACTCCCCTGACAACTCTAAGAGCTGCTTAATGTTTTTCCAACTTCGTCTCATGGTACATTCTTGAGCTTTTAAAGTCTTTACTGTAATGAATCCATTAACGAATGTACTGGTAAAAGGTGCGGGGCCAGTTGTGTGGCTTGCGAGCAATACGCTCTTCAAGATTATTTTTTGTAGGGGGGGGGGATTTGTAGTCCTTTATTTGACAGGTACGGCTTAAAGACAGGAACGGGGGAGAACGAGAGAAGGGGATGACATGCAGCAAAAGGCAACGGGGTCAGACTCGAACCCGGACCGCTGCCGTGAGGACTGAGCCAGTGAACGCTGCTTCCCAGAAACGCGCGCGCTGCACGGAAATTAGACATATTAGGGTATCAAATGCATTTAATGACGGCATGTCCTTTGAATAAAAAAAAAAAGCAAACCAGCCAGGATCACCTTTAACAATGATCTACCTCGCTTTGTAAAGGTGTGACAAGGTCTCGGCGGTAGTAATTACTCACCCTCGGGTGAAGAAATTTGAACCAGCGGAGCCCGAAAAGCTAGGGCGGGGAGATGTCTTTACTATCACATTAGCCTTTAGCCATTAGTCTTTGTTCTCTCCCCCCACCCCCGCCACACCCACACACCCACACACACACACTCACACCCGTTATTGGCATTTTTGCTTTATGAGTAAAGTTCAGAGTAACTGAGCTAGCATTGTTTGCCCCCGTCCCACTCTTTCATCACACACACACCCGCACATTCATTTCAGCAACACTTTATGGCATTTCTCCTCTTATCAACCGTTTTCACTCTACATTTACAGATATCCACATACTGCAAGTAGCCCCCCAACGGAGTCTCTACGACTCTTTAAGCACTGTAAGAAAACATATGTTCCCTTAATGGACCCCAGGAAGACTAGCTTGTCCCACTTTGGTGACAGCTAATGGTGCATCCTTTTAACAATAAACAATAATGGGCCAGCCACTGGTCATCCATTCTGTGACACATGAGTTCTAGTCTTAAAGCAAAACTGTGAAGTGACCTGCTCTGTTATGGGGGGGCCAAGCTACCAGTCACCAGCCAGTATGTTCCAGCCCCTAAACTGGTTTATCAAACTGGGTGTAAAGGGGTTCCAGATGTACCGGGGAGGAAAACAAGGGCCTATGAGGGCAGGTCTTGACCCTCCGATTTATGAGATCTCTTTCAAGACAGCAAAAACACACACACACACACACACACACACACACTTGGACAGATGTGACGCTCGAGCTCAAACATTCAACAGCCATCTCTTTCATAAAGGCTTTAATTCATGCAGTACTTATTGGTTCAGATCAGCAGGTGTTCCAGACCATCTTCCAACAATGACACCAGAGAAGAAGAGGCACTCACCTGAAAAAACAGACAGAGAGACAAAGAATTAGTATAATCAGTATAAAATAAAATAGAATATCTAAGTGAGCAACACATTACATAACAAAATGTAAAAATCTGCAAAGTTCATGTACTGTATACGCTCCACTACATCTCTTACAGACAGGGGAGGGTTAAATAATAGACGAGAAGTGTGTTGCATTAGCAGGGACAGAGTGCATTTTTCTCCACATGTTGAAACACTCGCTATTAATCGCTGTCTGCCAAAGAGCTGAGTTACAAATTCATCGTCACGCCTGAAGCTTTAAGTGTATGTCTGCAGAAGTCTGCACAAGAGAGAGAGAGAGAGAGAGAGAGAGAGAGAGAGAGAGAGAGAGAGAGAGAGAGAGAGAGAGAGAGAGAGATAGATAGATAGATAGATAGATAGATAGATAGATAGATAGATAGATAGATAGATAGATAGATAGATAGATAGATAGATAGAGATCTTGTGAATCCTGTTGCACGGAGGATTAAGCAAGTAAAATCCCCGGCTATGATGAAGACGTCCAGGAGGCAAGCTCAAGTTAACTGGCTAATATCGCCATCTGCTGGACAAGTGGAACAAAAGCAAGTTTTGGGGGGGTTGAAAAGCATGACGGCCCATTACAAAGTGCTCACCATACTCCACGCTATTTCAAATTCCTTGCCTTCTAAATCGTCCATACTCATTTATGGTATATACAATAATCCGTGTGGACAAACTGAGAAAATGACTGATAATTTGCAAGACATGATAATTATTTGGCCAGTGTCTGGTTCCTCAAACACAGGCTCACTATATGTGTTAAGGGAGAATTGGTCCTGAACATTCACAACCTGATCTGGTGTCTAAACGGATTATTTTAGAAGTTGCCATATTTGCTTTTCATCATCACAACATTGACAAGATTGAGAGCAAGCTCTCATTTCCAATGATGCCCTGATTGCATGGCATATGAAATTGCAATACATATAAAATGACTGAACATTGTAATTAATATATAATATACAGTTGCAATACACAGTACATACATAAAACAATTACAGCATGATAAACAACTCAAAGTGCACATGTACTGTACATTCAGAATACATGGACTCATAAAGACGACATTTAAAGGGATTAAACGGGATCAGGCTATTCGTAGAATCTGCAGGTTAGTCCATTTATATGGCGTATAATACTTAATGCAGTTTGGCTTAATTATGTCCTAACAAATGGAATATTTCGGACCAAGGAATCACTAGTACGACAATTCTCAATAACAAAATGAGAACACAAATTTGACCCGTTTTCAAAGTTTTTTTTATATATCAGAAATATGGGTTTCTTACAACCAAATTGCCCCAAAATAACTTGAATGCATGCATGGACGTTGTATGGAACCCATACAACATATACATCCATGCATCCATGTTCTTTGCAGGTAAAATGAATGATTACATCCACTGAATTTTGGTTGATTTATTTAATTTCATAGCATTTGAAAAAAGTTTTTTTTTTTTTTTTAAATAGTTTTAAATGGACAGCATCCTGACCAAACTTTGACATAAACCAGACTGTGATTCACTCAACGTCCTCTGATCTTAACTATTCTATTAGTCAAAATAATTCATATCTGCTTTTTTTTTTTTCAAACTCAAAAATTAAGTCTAATGTCATTTACATTAGGTGTTTTGACCATGAATTAAAAAAGGCGTTGACAAGCGGGACAAAAACGTTTAAAAAAACGCCAAAAGCATAAAAAAAAAGCAACACAAATGTCAGAAAAAGTTTTTTAAAAAGGCACATTTTTCAATTCGGACCCAGAATGACAGGTTCATGGACGATGGTGAAGACCACACAAGGGTTAAATATGTTGCTGCCTCTTCAGTGAGGGAAGTATTTCAGATGAAAGGATCCGATTTTACAGCTGTCCTTCACCCTGGGGTCTTTCCACTCGGCCACCCACATCGGCCCGCTACTGTGTAGGACACGCCCCACATAAGTACAAGTAGTTTCTTGTGAACACCGGCTACCAACCATCAGCCCCGCTAGTGTTTCTTATGTGTAAGCAACACGCTGTTAAATCATCACCTCACGACAGTCTGGAAATATCACGCACCAAAAAGGACCCGTCTAACTGTTGGTAATGGATTTCAACAGCTGACTGTCACAAGTGTTTATGTTGAATATTTATGGTAAATATCATACATAAATTATTGAGTTACCGTGAGGATAATAACCTTTTAGTGGGCAGGTTTTAAGGTTTTATTGACAGACATTATTTTTTTATCCCTTGTTGATAAATGCTTTAAATTCTGTGACTTATTTTACAACGTTATGTCTTCTTTGCAGGGTTTCCCCCCATGGATAAAAAAGAATCCAATTACCTATCTACGTAATTCCAGACATACTATATGACCAATAACATACAAAATAAAAAAAGATAGGACAATAAGGAAGGGGTTTGAATATAGATATTTAAAACTATTCTAGACCCATATTTAAGTGAAAGTACAAAATATTTTCAGTTGAAATCACAGCCGATGATGAAGCATAGGGCTGCAACCGGGGCTTTACATAGACACCCGCCAACAAGACAAATGCGGATTAAAATGACCTTTGGCAGGTAACATTGTAAAGTTGCTGGCCAATTTAGCCGGTGATTAATGAAACGAAAAAAAAAAAAACTTGACTTTGTTTGAATCAGCAGGCTCCAGAAAACTAAGGCAGTGTTGCCAGATTGGTCTGCTTTCCGCTTAGAAATTTGGGCGGTTTTGTGTGCGTTTGGCTTGGAGACATACTCTTTATCTGGCAACACTGCTTGTAGTACTAATCCTACATCTCCCATGAACACTATGTTGTGACGTGTTTTAAAGCCGTTGGCTACGTGCCGAGGCTGTGTGGAGTTGGTTGCAAGCTACGCTGAAACGGAGAAGAAACAAACCAGGAGGAGCTGAAATTAAATAAAAAGGTTTGTTAAAAACAAACGTGGAAATATTTTTCCGGAGTTAAGAAACCAGAAGAGTTAAAGAGGAAGGCACGGGTTACAATGAAGATGAAATACGAGGGGAAAAGAAGTCAAATTTGGCTAGTGGAAAATCTGATTGGCTGGTAACTTTAAAACTCTACTATCCATATTGGCTGGTGATCAAAATAGTTCATTTGAAGCCCTGGCTGCAACTAACAATTTTCATTATCAATTAAATCAGCCAATAACTGTATCTTGTATTGTATTTCCAAAAATATGTCAAACCACAGATGAGACACTAAGTAGTTTGTATGGCGGGAAATTGTTGCACAGAAGTGACAAAAAACTATCAAAATACAAAAAAAATAAAAAGGTGACGCCAAATTCTCCAGCGTCGAGCCTCCACAGGCAGCCGCTCAGCCCAGTGCATCATGGGAAATCGTTTGGCTCTTTGTATGGCACGGACAGAAAACATCACGACCAAAGTCCCAAAAATAAATCTTCTTTTAAAAACTCAGCAGACACTAACAATGGCTCATTAGCATCTCTACTGCTCAGTATGGAGAAGTCTATAGTCACAGACATACAGTAATGTCACATCACTAGAGGTAACAAAGTTTCAAAAGTCTACTTGAATGATTGTCTACCTTTTTGTTGCAGAAAAAAGTACAAAGCTGCCTTGTGTATAATGTGCTCCAATGATAACTGACATGAGCTGCCAGAATCACGTGTCATGTTTAGGATTGGGAATTCATCAAATACATATTAAACACAGAACAACAGGATGTGAGAGGAAGCATCCTGAAAGAGCAGTCAGACTCTCCTCTGGAACATCCCATGGTCACATTTCCCGGATGGACAGTCTGCTGCCGGACAGTGACATATTAATGTGTATCGAGGACAACATCATGGGTCAAGGAAGCATTATTTTATAAAGCCATTACATTTGTCATGGGATGGCATCCAGCCAGGGTCAAAGGAAACATGGCTGTATCATTCACAGATATAAAACATATTTCATTTTAAGGCCACATTTTACTTTTCAGATGGTCTGTCAATGAAGAGTGTGCTGTTCACTGCAAGCTCCTTCTGCTGAGAGATGTGGTTAAAAGCTCTGGAAAAAGCTAGTAAGTGGACTTTGTGTTAAAGGGGTACTCCAGCTATTTAGTACTGTACTTCTATCAAGTTGAAGGACTTGCAAGAGCCAGAGTTATATATACAAGGAAGTTGTTAAATTCAAAGAAGCAGAGGTCAAGACATCCTGACTTTAAGTCCCTACTGTCAAATTGTAAAACACTGGATCCTACAGTTCCCATAATGCAGCTCATTAGAGTCAGGAAATAGATTTCCCCTTGACAGTTCAAACTCAATTTATAACTCAGGTTTTCTGATAAATGTGCGTTTGAAGTTTTGAGCCTAAAGGCCATTTTATAGTCGTGCGTAAAATCGACACGCACCGCTCGCCTTGGTAGCGTTGCATTTCCCCCGGCTCATTTCCTGGTTCTCCTTCTCCATAAACAACATGAAATCAAGGAGAGGGTTAACTTTTCCTGCTCCCGATTTCCCACCGTGGTCGGAAAACACATGGCAGACCCTTTGTTTCTCTCACTGTGACTCTAGAGTCGCTACTCGCTCCGAAGATAATCGCCGTCACTCTCTCACTTCTCCCTCGCTCTATCACCCACTCCCCACACACACACACACACACGCCGGCTCGACACACACACACACACACACACCAACGCACAAGTATAAACATCAGGCCACTTACGTAGGCTACGGCGAGAGCTCTGCGTGGAGCCTCCGCACAACTGTAAAACGGCATTAACTCAAAATGACCCTGGTGACATCATCAGACTCACTTCTCAGATTTTAGAAAGAAAATTATACATTGTTTTCACAGACTGAATAGAACTACTGTAACCTATGGCTAATAAAACAACCTTTATGTGTATAGTTCAGTCCCTCCAGAAAACACATGATTATGCGATCGCATCATTCAATACATAATCAGCCAAAGTCCGCATATTTATGCGGGGGCTGCATTTTTTCCAAATACGCCGCACTTTCGCCGCATAAATTGCCGATTTACACGCAAAACATGCAGGGCTTGCATGATTTCATAATCCCCGCATTTTCGTTGCAAAAAAGTCACATATATCTTAACAGAAAGTTGAAAAATGTTGCGTCTACTTCACACAAGAGCAGCCATTTTCCCCTGTTGCCATGGGAACGTTATGAAGGGACATAATTACGCGACGTGAACATCATCGAAAAGCAGGGTGTTGGGGGAATCACTTTTTTTTCTCTTTTTCATCAAACTGCAATTTTTGCAAGTTCCCGCAATTTCATCGCATAAAATTGCATAAATATCCCACATATTCCATCGCTTTTTTTAAGAAAACGTGCCGCATAATCAAGGATTTTTGCCCGCAACAATCGCAAAAAAGCTCATTTTTCACATCTTTCTGGAAGGACTGATAGTTGGAGGGACGCTTTATTATTTTGTCAAAGACCCGAGTTCTACAAAAAGAGAAACGATAGGTTACTGTGTGTCCACACCGATATTATAGGCCAGAGTGAAAGTAATGAAAAGATCAGTTTCAGTGATTTTTAGTCAATTATAGTGTGATTATGCAGTAAAAGCTGCCACTGCATTAGACTCTGGTTGCCCTCTAGGGGTGAAGACTGCAATCGTTCCCTGTCCAGCAACAAAAAAACTAACCCACGTTCCACCAGTGAATCCAGCCTCACAAATCTTCCCCTGGCTTTTCCTCTCAGTTGCGCCGCAGTGTTGGGAACGCCGGGCACTGCCAGACAGTAACACACAGTACACTTCTTCTTCTTCTTCTTCTTCTTCTAGCTCTGTGGGTGGTCTTTGAATCGTGCTGCGGCCCGATGGAAGCTCAGTGGGAAATTCTTCCTCGGTAATCTCAGTGAGCGGGACAGCAAAAGGCCCTTTGAGTGAGAGAAAAATCCATTCTCTGTGGGCTCCGGACTGAGAGTCAGCAGCCCGGCAACATCGCACTCAGCAGAGCAAACGCAGGGCTAATACACTGTACTGCTCAGGCTGCTGAAACAGGGGACATAAACTGGCAAATTAGGGAGCCGCAAGTGAAGTCGAGACAGTAAATCTCTCTCAGCCCACATGGCCACAGTCAGCATCCATTCACTACTGAGTTACACCTCGAGAGGTTTAATCCATCTCTGATGCGCCATTATGAGATCAGAGGTCAGTGCAGTACATTGAAACAGCGAGTGGTAGTGCGTCATTTACAAGTGGTTATGTGTGTGCTGGTTTATTACTGCACTCACATTAGACCAGTCAAACAGTGAGTAAAGGACTGCCACATCATTATGTTGGATTTTCTGTACTCGGACTGTTGCGCCATATTTACAGTATAGCCTTTGCACAATCATATTTTGTTTGATAATTTTTATCAAAGATGTGAGGTGTGCAACATTTCAACAGATAACAGTTCATATGCTGGCTAGAGTTTCATAAAAAGAGTTTAGACACCTTAATAGGGGCCTTTGTGGACAAGTGCTGCATGTTAAAGCTTGTATTAAATACAGAGGGTTGACTTACAATCTCTGCTTTCAATCTGCGGCCGAAAAATACAATTATTATTATATTTGTAAGAAAACAAAAGTAGATTATTAGTGGAATTTTGTTTATTAAAACTTAATCCTTCCTGGTTTGTGTGACGATCCCAGGAAAATGACATGTTTTAAGGAGCGCTATGAGGACATTAAATCTTTAGGGCCCTACTTTGCACCCAGCGCAGCGCAAAGCCTGACGCAAGTGTCTTTGCTAGTTTAAGACCGACGCAGTTGTCAATTTCCCGTCCAGCGCCCGCGTCGTTTAAATAGCACATGCACCTGCGCCCGTCTGTGCGCTCATGGGCGTGCAGGTCTTACAGGGAGGTGTGTTCAGGTGAATTCTTGGCGTATTGCTATCTTGATTGGGAAGTGATCGCGCCATTGACCAACAAAAACCTGGTCTAAAGTCAATAGCACAGCATTTCATTGTTATTTTAACAGCGATTTAGTAAAATGCGCCTAGGCTCGTGCACAGCGCGCGCACACTATGCTTGTTACACACACACACACACACACACACACACACACACACACACACACACACACACACACACACACAGAGGGAAGCGCAGCAGCACACAAACATGCAAAAGATTACAAATAAAAATATTACGGTGCAAATCCGCCATCATAATAGCAATGCGCCAAGGTCCAAACGCGCCTGGCTTTTAAAGGGAATGGGAGATGACACTGATTGGTTTATTGCATGTTACGCCCCAAAACACACCTATGACTTAATGAAGACACTAAGTACAACCCTTTTGGACCACGCGCGGCGGCGCACGGACCCTTTTTTCCGCCGTCAAACTAGCAAAAAGTGGATTTGGACACGCCCATGCGCTTCACGCCGTGCGCGTAGATCGTTAAAATAGGGCCCTCTGCCCGCTATACTACAGTACACACAACTATTAGCGGCTTTAAAGCATGTTGTCCTGTGTTCCCTGCAAGCACAGACAAGAAAAGCAACTAGGTAACAAAATGTGGAAGACACACTGATCGAGTGACAACCACAGAGGCAGGCACTGTGGAGAAAAGGAATGTTTCACACTGCCGACATGTTTCAGGCTCACGGGTCTTCTTCATTGTAGAAGACACTTCAGTGGAGTTCAACAGAACTGTATTAGCCACTGCTGATGTTATTCTTTACACCAGGTTAAATGGTAGAGTTCCCTTTATTGTCATTCCTAATTATACGATTTGTCCTCTGCATTTAACCCATCCTGTAGGCCTACATATAAGCAGTGGGCAGACGCAGTCGCCCGGGGACTAACTCCAGTTCTTTTTGCCAGTGCCTTTTGGCAAGGGTGCATTGACAGAAGCATAGACCCAACATACATATTTTTTTTATTATTTTTGGGGAATTTTAAGCCTTTATTACATGGGACAGCTGAAAACATGAAAGGGGAAGAGAGAGGGGGAATGACATGCAGCAAAGGGCCCGCAGGTCAGAATCGAAACCCACAGCCGCTGCGGCAAGGACTGAGCTTCTGTAAGGTGATCTACCCAGGCGCCCCGGGTTTGGGTCTCTTTTTTGTGATTGACCTTACTACCATTATACTGTCAAGTAAGGTGCTAAGCTAAATATACACATTGATTGATGCCGATTACGAGTTGTAATGAATTCAGTTATATATAGGGCTGCAACTGACAATTACTTTCATTTTCAATTCATGTGCAGATTATTTTTTTGTCAATTGATACATTATTTATTCTAACAACGAAAAATAATTTATAGTTCTCAGAGCACAAAAACAATGTCGTCAAATTGCTCGCTTTGTCTCACCAACAGTGTCTCATGTTTCTTAAGATATAACACGGAGAAAAGCGGCAGATCCTCACATTTCAGATGCTTGAACTAGCAAATATTTTGGAATTTTTCCTCGATCAACTACTTCAACAATTGCTCCATTCTTAATGTTGTTGATCAATGATTTTTTTTCAGCACTAAATTATATTAACCAACACAGTTTCACCGTTACACCAGAGAGAACAGCAGACCACTCATATGCATCCCGTCGGGCTATACACATTCTCCAGTTTAATGTATTCATTATTGCACAATGTCGTAGCTGCTGGATGATCTACTGTAACAGAATCAACTCCGACATACGCTTTGTGTATTCTGACAAATTTGAAACTAGGGGTGTAAGAAAAAAATCGATACACTTGAGTATCGCGATATTTTATTTGGCAATACTATATACATTTTTATTCTTTAGTATACGTGCAAAAATATTCATGATAAGACAGTGGTTCACGTTTATGTTGTGTTCAAACCCCCTACCGCTAGATGGCTATGCTGAGACGCACCACTAGTGTCTAGTGCCTAGCAGTGCCTGACTTTTTGCTAGAATCTAACAATGTAGCTATGGCTGAACTTTGGCCTACTTTAGCTTATAAAAATTAGCTCACTAAGAACCTGTGAACCACCAACCAACCATCTGTGTCCTGAATTGTTTAGCTAAAGTAAACTTCTTTGACTTTTATGCACATCATTTCTTTTATTTTATATTAGTTTTTTGAAAATTATACTTAAAAAAAAAAAAAATCCCAATATATCACCTTATGCACAGTATTGAAACATATTGCAATATATTGAATCGTGACCCATGTATAGTGATACGTATCGTATCGCCAGATTCTTGCCAATACACAGCCCTACATTTCCACATTTGACAGAATCAAGATCTGTATACAATATATCACGATTAGTGTTATTTCAGGTTATGATATTGAAAAACTGTAAAAACAAGTCTTTACAGATTAAACAACTGAATTGGCATGTCTGTTTCAGACTCAGTAATTACAGCAAATAACTGAAACCAAAGTACTGCACTGCAGTGACCCAAAACAAAATCAAATGTTGCCATAAGGCAATCCTGCTCATTGGTTTGCAACATGCACTACAACCAGAGACACACTTTAGGGATAGCTTTCCTTCAATGCTATGGAGAAAACTGACCACTGACACATTCCCATCGTCTCACAGTGTACAGTATATCTTCATATTATCCAAACCGACAGGTAATCACAGCTTCAGACGGACACCTGTTCTGCGTTTGCTGCTGCTTTACAGTCGGACCCACGTGCAGAATGTCTCTCTCCGTCTGCCCTCCACCTGTATCGCTTTACCTCCTGGCTGCGTTACCTGTCTCCTTTCTCTCCTTTCAGCTGCTATTCACTTGCAGTGCACTCAACAGCGTGGCTTACCTTTGCTCATGCAGAAGGACTCCATGCTGAACATTTACAGTAAAGACCTTTGGAACTTCAAGAGTCACTTCAGCGACTCCCAACCCCACCCACCCACCCTCACCCACCCCAGACTGCTTTCCTCCACAGCTAACTCCCTCTCTTCTTTTTGATCTGAGCGTGTAACGCCGGCTCTTTAACTTTCTCTCACTATCAAGTTCCTTCTGCGCTCACTCTTTCACACACGTCCCACTCTTTAGATCAACAGAATGGCATACCCCCGCCCTCCTCCTTCACAGGTCAGATCCGCCCTCCATAATAATACCTCTGTTTGGGGCGTATGTGTTTATCGCGCTGAAGTTTAACCAAAAAAAAAAAAATAAACCCCCAACAAACCAAACAAAACAAAAAAAAAAAAAAAAAAAAAAAAAAAAGTTCATAGCTGCAACAAAGGCAAACAAGGGCGTGAAGTTGAAAGGGAACAGGGAACATGAGTGAAAGGATCAAATTAAAATCTGCCACAAGCACTCGGTGTTTCTGCCGAAGTAACAGATGAGATGTTTAATTCAAAAATTACAGTCACATTAGGGCATGAGGCTAAACACAAGGTTTCCAAGCAGCTTTGTGTAGGACAAAAAATATATTCTCACCATCTAATGTATCAGGATAGCGTGTTTAGTTCTGTTCAACACAAGAAAGACCGCGTGGCAGAGACACAAGTCTTTTCTGCTCAGAACGGCAACAGGATTACACATTACACAGGCACAGGGGGCTGCAGCGATTAAATGCACGGGACCAACGCCACACACCGTAGTCTCAGTGACATGGCTTCGTGCCATCACTGATAGGCATAGTGTAGTCTATATCCACGACGTTCCACTTCCGGGATTGCTCCGGTGCCGCCGGAAAATCCGCCGGATGTGACTCTTTTCAGCCTGATGTCCGTTACCTTCCGCTGTCTTTGTGTTGTAATTTTAATCTCTGGTGGATTTCTGAGGACTATGGTTAACTGCTCCTCAGATCTCTGCAGGGTAAATTCCAGCTAGCTAGACTATCTGTCCAATCGGAGTTTTCTGTTGCACGACTAAAACAACCTTTGAACGTACACACGTTCCACCAAAAACAAGTTCCTTCCCGAGGCTATTTTGCTGGCAATGCGAGACTAGGCATAGTGTAATACACTGTAAAGAGAGGTTGTGTGTGTCAGGCTACATCTACACTACTATGTGTTCATTTTTAAGCGGCGTTTTGAGACAAAAGCAATCTCCGTCCACACAAGAGTTTTAACTCCAGTAGCGGAACTAATCTCGGTCTTCGTAGGTAGGTATTAGCACGTCTGACAGCGCATATCACATGACCATTCGCATTCACTGGGCATGCAGATTGTCTAACGTTACACTGCGTTTAAAACATCATGGCATCTTTAAGTTAAAAGAAATACAGAAAATACTTTGGAGAAATAACAACAATGGAGAAAGAGTAAGACACGGGACTTATTTGCTTGGACCGATGACGTGGTGGAACTGCTTACATACTGTAACGTACGCGAGCTTACCTAACCGATGAGACTGAATGACTTGCATCATCGCTTCCAAAGGTCTCCGCTTGTGCGCGTCTACAAGGCGTAAACGTAGCAAAAGATATTTGTGTTTAAACCAAAAAAGTATTAGTGTAGATGTAGCCTCAGTAAGTGAAACAGTGTCAAAGATATATATAGTATATGAATGGAATCAGGCCATCTAATTAGGTCTACTGACGTTCATCAGGCTTGCAGGCTTAAAGCTTGTGCAGACAGGTGCATTACAGCCACTAAAAGTCCAACATGCACAATAAATAATATCCTGCATGTAGTGTAACTAACAGCTGTAGCAGTATATGGCGGTGTCGTGTAAAAGCTGTCTAATCAAGCATGCGTTAAACTGATTGTGTTCTGAGTTAATGGTTAACACACATTCTTAAATTGCAGTATAGCGCCACACACATTAACCCAACCTGGAGATCAAAGAGAGACAACTGTGAATGAAGCCAAAGGACAAGGCTTCAGTTACAAGAGACTACCACAGCTTTATGTTCCTAATAGGCACTTTAGTATAGATGATGAATGAATGTTTTTTGTTGTCTGATAATGTTCCTTCTATATCCAAATAGTAGTTACTAAAATAGTAGTTTAATTGGACATGAAAGTGAAGTCCTAAGATGATAAAGCCTTTCTCTGAGTCTGACCTGCCCACTAATCCTGCTCTGAAAGCCATTAAAACGTTTAAATTTGTTGAGCGTTGACAAAACAAGGCAGCACACCTACAGCATTCAAGGAAAGCCAACAGCTAATCAATGTCCTTCAACAGTTAATCATGTACAGTATATACAGTGTTACTTACAGGTTTTTTTTCCCCATTGTATCAGTATCATTTTATCTGTGTCTTGTGTATTTTTGTATCCATTCAGTGAGTTGAGGTACAAGTCCACCAACCACAGCCCTACTTAAAATGAGGGTTGACCGTGCATTTGCGGTATTTGCTCCTAAACTGTTTTTATTTTATTTTTTATTTGTTTGTCCAACATTACTCTCTTTTTTTTAATTATTATTATTATTTTTGGGCATTTTAGGCCTTTATTGACAAGTCAGCTGAAGTAATGAAAGGGAAGAGAGAGGGGGGGAATGACATGCAGCACCACAGGTCGGAGTCGAACCCAGGCCCACTTTATCAAGGAGTAAACCTCTGTATATGGGCGCCCGCTCTAACAACTGAGCTATCCGGGCACCCGTCCAATATTACTCTTAACTAAATTCTATTTTGTTGTTCTTGTGACTGTTATTTTACTGCCTGTATCTGCCTGAAACATTTTTTATTTTTATTTTTTATAAATAAAGCTTTACTAAAGCTCGTTTAACTGATGCACTGCGAACCTAAAATTATCTGAGAACGCAAATGTCTGAATCAGTTGGATCAGAAATCAACCGGTCTTTACGTTGCCGGCTCTCTAGAACACGGTCCCTATAATCTCTGACTGAGCCCAAAGTGTGATAATTAACAGCAAGCGAGTTGGCGTGCTGATGACGTTTCATGCGGCTCATGCAAAACAAAGGAGGAAGAAGAAGGGTGATATACAAGAAGATAGCAAAAGAAATGTCTAAATGGAGAGATTTGGGAACAACATGTATGAAAGGGAAACTCCAGACTATGCGGGACCGGATTCCTTGGACATCGTCAGGAGTTGATACGCGAAAATGACATTTCATGAAACTTGGTGAAAAGGTGTAGCATGGGCCAAAGAAGAACCCATTACATTTAGGAGTTGATTTGAATCACAGGGTGGTTACCCAAATTATTTTTTCACTTTCATTAACATTTCGAGGGCATTTGTGTGACATTCATGTGGTGTAGGAGTAATTTGAAGAAATTACTTCCAATCATATTCCATGGCTCACCCTGATCAGTTTCCTATGCTTTCCATTGTCATGAAAACAGCTATCAATGTGTTGTTTAAACACTCGGAGCGCTAAAATCATTTATTTTGTAGCGGCCATGTTGTTTTCACATTACGACTTAAAGGTGCACTATGAGTTCCTGCATGACGTCACTTCTGTTGACGTTCCAAGTAAATACAAAACAAAACAGAGCAAGATTGCCCCTCCCCCCATGTTTCCATAACTGTCATGACTAACTGACTACTGTCACTAACCCCCACCCCCTCCCCCAACCATCTTGTCTGCGATTGGCTGGAGTGGTTTGTTGTATTTTGGTGCACATCCTGTGCCCCTTGTGTTTGTTTGACGTGTACGACCCCTGTGTTGTCTCCCGAGACCGGGCTTTTTCACTGTGTATTCGGGGGGCAGGCAGCTAGCGGATCAAGGAGAGATGCCTACGATTTGAGACAAAAATGAAATTGCGCTGAAACCATGCAGGAACTCATAGTGCACCTTTAAAGCCCATGAACAAACCTAAGCATCTTTTAGCTCACTGTTTTGGCCTATCTCACTGTTTTTATGAGTTTCGGTTTAAGATAAACCCCCTCTCTGCAGCGCCAAACACCAGACAGATAAAGTTAGCAACTAGCTGAAGAACATAGGGTAGCATTTAGCATTTAGAGCCATATAGTTACTTCTGGAGTTTGTGGGGAACAGAACAGAAAAGGAGAAGGAATTGGAATTTTTATCTGTCAGGCCCATAGAAACAAAACTCCAAATGAATGCTACTGTTGCTGCGTTGCTACTTGATGTGTTAACAGGCAACGGTTTGTGAATATTTCAATGTTGTGTTTAGAGCTTGTTGTGCCGCCCCCAAGTGGCCAAACATATTACATATATTACAGGTTTAAGAAATAGTTTTCTGACACCAATATAATTAATGCTTTCTCGCGTAGTACCTGGCTAACTGATTGTGTGATTTATGAAAACATGTTCCAGGCCACCCACTTGCTTTTGTGACTCTAATGGCATCACCCACTATGGACCTAAAGCTACAAGCTCACACACAGTATTCACTTCTTGAGAAAATCCAGTCATCATGAGGAAGTGAATAGTGAAGGCGTCTCTTGGTTTCTGTCTGGTCATGTTTGCAATGAGGGAGACACTAAGTTAAATCCCAGCTGTGGATCAGCCTGACTGTAAGGTCTTTCCCCTGGGTCTCACCAAAAATAGCTTAACAACATAGAGGGGAAACTACCCATGATGCATTTCCTAGAAGGGGATGTGGGGATAACTATGTCACAGGAATGTCCTGAATTGTGTAGAAAATGCTTAAGGGACTGTGGACAAGGGTGTGAAACCAGATACATAGAGAGCCGGTGACAAGCAGCGATGATGTGCCAGGTTACAGAAGTGAGAATAACAATGTGGAAGTTGTGCATACAATACAATATATATCAGAATGTATAGTGTTTGGTAGGGCTGCCGCCTGCTCGATTGTTGAAAAAATCCTATAGGTATTTTTGGTTACTATTGAAATTGTGATTATTTAACAAGATTACAAATTGACTTTAGGAAAGATGTTGCATTTATTGAACAAAATGTAGTGTGTAAAATCGTTTAGTTTTTTTTCCGATTACATCGTTTTTGTTATTGTTAGGAGCGGAAATCATAATTACGATTAAAATGCGAATATTTACACAGCCCTTCTGTTCGGTAGGAGAGGTTGAGGACACAGTGCTGTTGTAAAACAGCTGGAACATGCTAGAGAAAGCCTAACACAGAATAAACAGCACAGGAATTTAATGTAATTCCCATGTGGTGGACTACCAGGAAAAACAGGGGGAAGAGCTATTCAACAAGTCAACAGTAACAAGAGTCACACAATCCATTGTCCTGCCCTATCTTCTAACATAGACCACACAGACCAGACCACACCCAAGACAACTGACCTCCACAGTTTGATAATAATCACACTTTACTCCTGTGCCTAAAATGAATGCTGTATTCTCACTGAAGACTTGTAAATATCTGGGTGGGGTTGGGAAGAGTTTCAGGAATTGTTGATGAATCCAACCTAATCTGAGAGGGAACATCTTTGTATCATGACCCCAACTTCATGATCACTTTATGTACACCAAGAGGATTTCTAGTTACTATATCCAGTATGTGATATGTTTATTTTTAACAAGGGGGACGGACCCTGTTCGTTTCGTTCACCCGTGACTATCAAACCGCCACATGAACGACATAAAATGAATTCTAATGTTGCTCTGAGTCTGTTCAGCTTGTTACAGCTCACCCAGAAATATAGGTCCACTATGCAAGCAGCTCATAACAACCCACAATTAAGTTTCTTGCTAGGCGATAACCTCTCTTTACATTCTCATTTACGCGACTCATTTTAAGCCAGACCCTGATATTTTACTAACCCAAACTAAGTACTTTTGTTGCCTAGTTCTTTTTTTTACAGTTGCTCTCTACTCGAGAGCCAAAGCAAGCTAAAACAGTAAAAAATGTGCCCTGCTGGATATTTTAAATTATCTTTACAATTATCTTAACACCTTTGATTACATCACACGCAGATGATGAAGTGATGTCATGTTAAAACATTGCAACAAACGAGTCCTTAGAATTTACATTTACCAACATACATTCACATTTTCTTTCTCTTTATAGTAGGGCAGTTTCCAGTCATTTAATACAAGGAAAATGTAAGAAGAAAATACATGAGTGCAAATATGTAAATTCAATGAGTTATTGCAATCTATCCACAACACTGCAGAGTTAGTTTTTAGCTGGTTCTGATATACATAACCAATTTCATCTCTGTGTTCATGATCCTAAGTAGCAGGAAGAAGATCATTATTCACAAGGACATTACACTTTGCATTGTGGCCAGAAATGTAGACGATAAGACGTTGAGTCATCTGTTTATCATGCATTGTTTTTTGATAAAGACATTAAAATAAATAAACAGAGATTGGTCAGTGAGACACTTCCTGTCTGAACTAACAGTTTATGAAGCTGCTGTTGAGTCACCAGCCAAGCATGGGAAAATCAAACACTGACATGGCTGCAGATTGCGAGACAAGCACACACCAGCCCTGTATAATGACTTATCTTCACACTTGCTGCCGATCATCCCTTTAAGTTCAGAGTCAAATCCTAAACTGTCCTCCCAAATTCGTATCTTATTTTCATCCAAGCTTTAATTAACCTCGGTCTCATTCCATTCCTCTGACATGCGGCTTTTGTCAAATATTTTGTTGCCTTTTTTGGCATTTTGGGCAGCTGGCTGTCTCTGATCAAAGACTAAATGTGTGTTTCCAGAGCAACATTATATCTTCCTTTAGAACTGCAGCCAAGTTTGTTAACTTTGATTTCATCCAGGCTACTGAAATACTGAACAAACAAACATCCATTTCAACACAGATAAGGAGTAGTCTAAAGGTACTAAGTACATTCACTCAGTACAGTTATGGGACTCAAGTAGTTTTGAGGTACTTGTACTTTACTTTAGTATTTCCATTTTATGATACTTTACACTTATACTCTTCTACAGTTCAGAAGGGAATTTTGTACTTTGTATTCACTACATTTATGACAAAGTTGTATTTACTTTGCAGAATCAGGTTACTTAATCAATATAATCAGCAATCCCATTTTGATGTATTATCATAAAATAAACTACCCTGCAGTATATAAACACACAAGCTCTACTTTTACCAGCTTCAACATTGATAGAAACATTAATGCATCAATAATTGTTATCCAATCATATAGAATATATTTTCCTGGAATTATGCATACTGAGTACTTTTGGTACTTTACGTATATTTTGATGGCAATACTTTTGTACTTTTACTTTTAACAGGATGTCTGCACTGTGGTATTGCTACTTCTACCTAAGTAAGAGTACTAATTCCACCACTGCAAAGGAGTACGGCTACACAGGAGCACATTAGAGACACATTTTAAGTCATTTGCGACAGTTTCCATTAAAGCAGCTACAACTTCCTGAGTTTTCAAAAGCCCCATGCAACTTTTCCTTCCTTTCTTTGTGCTCTCTGTTTCTTCAGTTCTATCAGATCCAAGACTTGAGACATGGATCCAATATAGCAGCACTTACAAGAAACAATTGCTTGTAAAGAGAGTAAGCTCAACTGCAGATTTCACAACAGTATCTGGAAATGATGTAATTCACAGAGCACTAAAGATACTGGCTGTAAAACTATAGCTGAGTAATTTACAGTACCGTCAATTCTTTTTCCGTGCATTTATACAGTAACATGCAATAACTGTAAATTTACAAAAGACATTTGTAAGCTGACTTGCAGCAACTAACAGTCCTCTACCCTGCAGCTTTGTGTTGTCGGCTTGGATTTGGTAAATTGCTGTACATCACAAAACAGAAAGAGGGAACTGTTCTGCAAAGACACTTAAAGCTACTGTAAATGACTGTTAATAATATGGAGCATAGCGTTAGTCCTTTAATTAATTAGCATCAGCTGCATAATTCAAGCTTCACCAGCTGCTTGGCTACCAGCTGACTAGTAAATGCACTAGATGCACAGCATGGCCATATACAGTAGATACACAGTCCTTGTTGCTGCTCAGATATTTTAAGAGCTCCCTCAAAGAGCACAGCCTTTTCTGCCAAAACGAACTGTGTAACTACTTGGGACACACAAGTGTGTTTGAAATTCTGCTAATGGCAGAAGGTGAAAGGGAGGAAAAATCTCCAGTATGTTGCCTAAATTCCATGCACCACTTTGGTCCAGACTAAAGATGTCAATAACTATACCACTGACTTTGGTCATCCCCAGACTGTTTCTCTAGCGCCACCATGAGGTTGACATTTGTAGTTTTGAGTGAACTGTCTCAACAACTATTGGATGCATTACCATACAATGCTGTACAGACAGTCAGGTCCCGTTCAGGATCAATTGGAATAACTTTGGTGGACCCTTTACTTTTTCATGTCGAAATTTCCATTTGTGCAATACTTTGGTTTATGCAAAACTAATGACACTCCCTACAGTTTTAGCTGTGCTTTGTGTATGGTGCTAATGAGGTAATGTTGGCATGCTAACATTAAGATGGTGAACACAATAAACAGCATACCTTGTTTTACATCAAGATGTTAGCATTGTCATGGTTAGCATGTTAACATGCATTACATTTACAGTACTCAAAGGACTGCCTAAGTCTGCATGACTGCAGACTATTAAGTCTGGGACACACAGGGCCGATAATCGGCCGTTGGACAGTCTGGCGAGGTCAGTGACTCGAGTCTGTTCGGTGTGTCCCGTACCGTCGTCAGTCTGGGGGGCTGTCAGCGTTCATTTTGGCCGACCTGACATGTTCAGTCGGACGCAGGGCAGTCGGGACTCACCCGGAAATGGCGAGCGGAATGAGCGTGACTAGAGTCTCTCAAAATCTGACGAAAATCTTTTAAACTGACCTTTGTTGATCTGAAATGAAGACAGATTCAGCAACTGCATGGCCTATTTCTCACTTAAAATTTTTCAGAAACATGTTTCAGTGAACTATTTTAGTACAATATGAGATTGTATTCTGAACGAGCCGCCATGACAGTCTGGCTTTGAATTTCCGGAGAAAACAAACCCATGTGACGCATTCGTCCAATCAGCTGCCAGTTTTCATTTCTTGGGCAACAATACAGAGTAGTGTCGTCTGCTGCTATGGAGACGTATTAAGTTTCTCAAGTCAGTGTCGCCTCAGTGTGTCCCGAGGCAGGTTTTTAGGACCTCGGGAACCCGACTGATCATCTCGACTGGCTTTTCTGTTGACGGTTGGCCGTCTGGCTGGTGTGTCCCGGCCTTTAGACTCTTAGTCTTGTTGGTTGTTAATCAGACACAGTAAGCACATTTGAAGACATCACTTTGAGCTTTAGTGAATATCGAGAATACTTAGACTAAACCACTGTTCAATCATGTGACACTTCTGTGATAGGAAAAAACGTTTGCAAGTTGCAATCCAAGCCTATGGGATCTCAACCTAAATGCGTTACTTAAATGTTTGTCTCATGAGGCAAGAATCCGGACCAGGCCCCATGGTCATGACTAGATGGAATATATCACTGCAGGGTTAGAGAATCAAATATTTCATATTTCTCACACATTGACACGCACACAGATACACATCAGACCCTCACACACATATCCACACACTGGTGACGCCGCTATAAAATGCCACGGTGTGAGGTAAACACATACTGGAGGACGTACTGACTCTCACTCGGTTGTCAAATGAGTATGCATTCATCATTATCCCATGCTGCGGCGCCTCCTCATGTCTGACAGCAAACACAGGCCTCAAACTGCCCTGAATGCAAACAGTGTTTCTCTGTATTCAGCAAACCGATGATAATGTGACCGGCCAGTTTGTTACTGGCACTGCTCATCGCTCACATGAATGCACCATGACGGCAGCACAGGCAGACACTTCAAAGAGTGATCATGCAGACCTAAATGCTGACCCAACAATTGTGATTATGTGGGTAATCACATCCTAAAAGACCATCGACATCACCTTGTGTGCTGGGTTCCTTACAACAATGGTGTACATATTTTCTGGTGTAGTTTAAAAGGGGTACAAGGAATCCAAAAAAAAAAAAAAAAAAAACATCAGTTGCAATCCCAAAGAGGTTTTGAGGTAAACAACCAGAGGAATGCTGGGAAACTTCCCAATGCAACTGTTTTACACTATGGACGCTTACTTGTCTTGCTTTTCAGTCCAAAATCCTGGGCTACCTATAGCACCTACTAGCGGTTTGGGAAAAAAAAAGATTCATGTATGTATTTCTAAGATCGATTCTTTTTCACAGAATCAATTTCTTTTTATTTTATAATTGTTTTCATTAGAGAGTGCAGATAGAGAGGAAAGGGGGGAGAGAGTGACGGGATGACAGGCAGCAAAGGGCCACACAACCCTGGCCGCTGGACACCACCTACTTGGGGTGCACACTCTACCAGGTGAGCTAGAGGTCGCCCCATTTTTTTATTTTTTTTTACCAGTTTTTTTTATTTTTTGTTGATACGGTTGCGCTGACAGCAACTACATCATATCAGTTTACAGCAAAACAGGCCAAAAGTAGAAAATGCAGAAAATCCATGTTAAGTCACTTTACAAATGAAATAAATGTCAGACTGACTGACTGACTGATACGTGATGTGCATTCTTGTTAGAAAACAATTAGTTTTTAGAAATGTCTCATGATATATTGTCTCTAGAAGTGTATTATTCAACTTTTGCTTTTGTGAAAGAAGAACAGAAAATCGCAACACTCAATACTATCGAACAGCAATACTTCTAGAATCGCAATACAAATCGAATCGGCACCCATGTATCGTGAAAGAATTGAATCGGGACAAAAGCAAATGGTCCCAGACATAGCACCTATTCTCTGTTTACCATAACCTCACATCAGACATAAAAAACGGTACAGAATGCCACCTTTGCCACGGATTGTTCTGGCCAGGAAACAGAGGTGCAATAAAGTATGACAGAAGGAAACTTAAGCGTGCTCCACATGTGGGAAATGGGCATACAGTCGGTCAGGCAGGTCAGTAGCTGATTCTTTGGCACAGGAAGAAGGGAAAGGAGACTGGAAGTCCCCGAATACCTACAAACAGGTCAGGGAATTCCCTCACATCACTGATTAGTGTGTGTACGGTACGAAGCGTGCGGACTGTGCATACATGTGTGTGCAGTGTATGTGATTGATTATAGGGACTCAGACAGCAAGCTCGATGCGGACACTGTGAAGATAATATTGTCTTTAACAATGGTGATCATGATTTTTGGTCACTTGAGGTAGGAGCATAGAAAATAATGACTTCATTTTGGAATGAATATCATATCAGCTTACACTGCAGTGTTTTGGCAGGCTGGAATACAAATGTTCAAATAGAGTCTGGCTTGATATCCAATTTTCTTTCCAAACATGCTGTACTGCAATACAAACACATTACAATCCAAAGAGCATTTCCTGCATATTAAAAGGGATTTCCTTCAAACAGTAGTGGAGGGGAGGCTGCATAGATGAAAGGGCCTCTCGGTCTGTCTGTCTTTCGATTGAATTAAGGTTTATTCAGGATAGTCTAGTCTAACTGTAGTAGTGATACATTCATGGTGCTGTCCGTGGTGCTAAAGTAGCAGACGGATTTGTAACTGTGACTTTTTCTCTGAGTCCCGCACTTGTCGGTTTCGTCTTGAATCTATAATACTCTCTAAACTAATTGGCTAAGGGGGGGTTTGAAAAAATACAGGACCAAAAGAGCCGCTCATGGGGCAGTTTGCTAGTTGCGGGTGAACAAAACAAACCCGTACCCCCTGTTAAAAATGCAGTGACAGCGGCCATTTGTGAACAAAGTAGAGTGTCCCGCTTTCAAAATCTTAAACTAAAAGAAAATCACGGTTCTGGCCACATTGACAGAAAAGCGATGTACGGAGTTTGTTAAAAATGTTGCCCATTTAACACCATTCATGCTAAATGTAGTCCTAAAGCAAACAGTTCACCTTAAACTTTAGAGGGTACCCAATGAGTTATAGAATTCAATTCACCGGCTATGATTGCAATATCAGACCAATTCAGAAACATGTAATACATCAACTCCACGGCATGCATAGGCCTGTAACAACTGACCCTTCGCTAAGCCATGCCCGAAAACCGCCACAGGCCAATCGTGGCTTAGCAAACGTAACTAGGCGCGGGAGGTCTGGCAAGCTTTCGAGCCAGGGAAACATGGCGAAGCTTTGTGCGTATGGATTGTGCAAATCTGATAGCCGGTATCCTAAAAGTTTGGACACGGTGGTGGAATTTTTTCCCTTCCCGAAACCTAAAACCCAAGGGGAGAAATGCCGGGCATGGATCAAGCAGTGTGGGAGGCCCCATTCACAACTAAATGTCGACAGGATTAACAAAAACACCTACGTTTGCTCCAAGGCAAGAACACGCTAATGTTAGCTAGCTAGCTAACTCAGCACAGCATTGCTTGGCAATAATGACTGTTCTTTGTTCATAATGCATATATTTGAATGTAAAATAAGATGATTAAAGGCAAGACGGAGGCTTCACTGACATACTTTCAAATATATTTCAGCATTTTGTTAGTCGACGGCCTACACCCGAGTACCCCAATCCGGTCGCGGCTCTCCCGGTGTTACTTCTAAGGAGGGAACATCAGGGGAGAATGTTATCATTTCGAAGTGGTCGGGCTAATGTCTTCTGTTTACCACAAGATTTATGGATAAGCTGTTTGATTTATAATTATTAGATTATTTTCAAATTTCACTTAGCCTGCTGTGCATGAACATAGATAAAAAAAGAGGCGTGGTTTAGTTCATAGGCTGTGCATTTTTGTTATTACATTATCAGGTTCACATAACCGTGATATAACCAAAAATGTATCCTGTGATTCATTGAAAACTTGAATTTGTTTGAAAAAGTCATAAATAGATAAATATTTTTAAAATTTGACTCAAAAGAGACAAATTGTTAATCGCAACTATTTCTGAGAGAATTAATTGTACAGCAAAATTTGTAATTGTTATAGCTCTAGACCCGCACACGACAAAAGAGACGGAGCAGAGATGAATACAGAAAGGCTGCATGTTTTTCTCCCCTCTAGTTAAGCCAGCTAAGGGACCGTTCGGTATTTATGGAATGGACCACCGGAGGAAAATAGGGGAGGGTCATGTCTTTTTATTCTTTGTTGAAGGGAGGGTCACCCAAAATGGTATAGTCTAAGAAGGAGGGGTCACAGAACTTTTGTATTCATGAAACAGCAAAATTTCAAAGTGGCTTGATTGGTGCATATTTATCCATGTAGCTCTCAGTCTCGGCCCCCGCTACCAGATGGGTCTGACCCATGAGTTTGCTATGGGGCAGGGGGAGCACTGCCCCCATGGTGGCTGAAAGGGGTAATCACATTGTTTAAAAACTGAGTGGAATAATTATGTCTGGCATGACCAGATATTTTATAAATATTTTAAATAACACAAAACAACTAAATGGTGGTAGGTAATACATCGGATTTCATATACTGCTTTAGTAAAAATAATTCCTGGCTGACGATGGGAGCAGCAAGACGTAAAATTACTCTTGCACTATGTCTGCACATCTTGCCGTGCCAAGGTTGCAATAAAAGTTTCCTAAATGCCACATTTGATGTCAGCTTACTAATTGATTGCAGGTTTTGTGTAGATTTGGACTTTTATTCCACTCTGTTTAAACGTGGAATAAAAAAAAAAAGTGGAGAGGCCTCGTTCACCTGTTTGGAGCTGGCTGGTGAATGTGATGCGCGTAGGCCTTGCTGGAGACACCGTATCATTTACCTTTTTGTGGATCTACTGATCGCTGTGGATTACTTTTTTTTGTGTCATTAGATTACGGCAAAATACGGATCTTTTTTCTTAACGTGTCTTAACGTTTTATGTGACTGCGCTTCGTTTCTGCGTTTGGAGAGGCATCTCAACAGACTGTAGGTCAAACACTAATTGTTCACGGTTACATTTTAGTTGAATTTAAGTGTCGGGGTATCCCGCCACCGTCTGTCTATTGTGTTCCAAGACAGCTGTGCCGCGATTGGATTTCATAAGGGCAAATTGTTAAATTGTTACAATGTAATTTAAAATCTGCTTTAAAAATAAACATACAGGTTTTGGAATATAATAATACACGGTCTATGGTTCAGCTTCGGCAGCATAATACAATGACTGAGGAAGCCTGGTGACGAGTCCATAGCAACCAGTTTGTGTGTTGAATTTGTTACCCTGAGTGCTTTGGTGAATGCTCTCAATGTTTTATTGTTTTATTTCATGTGAATACTAGTTTAATAGAGGAGTAACATAGTATTTGAAGTAATGCAGTAATGCAGGAAGTGTGCATTTAGTTTCCATGCTTATTGTGTTTCCACAACAAGGTTAGTGACTAAATCTACTGCAATGGCCACCACACCATAACAGTGGAGTGTGATGTGTAAGATGAGAAAGCAGAGATGAAGTCACATATCTCAAAGCTGTAAAAATATAATGGGTTTCTGTATATGTTTGCTAAGCGCAAACCAGTACAGAAGGCTTCTATAAATTGTTGGGGAGGGTCATGCATATTTTTCTAATCATTTTGGATCAATCAAGTCTATTTTTACTAAAGATCCCAAAACTCCTCCGGTGGCTCTTTATATAAATAACGAACAGTCCCTAACTATACAGTATGTGCCATAATATATATAACGCGGGTGCAGGGTGACAGCGGGATGCTTAAAGGGAAACTTCACAGATTAGCATTAAGCTTTGTATCAGTAGAAACCTGGTAGTATTTTTGAATGACAATGCATCCCTCCCTCATGTCCCCCTGAGAGGGGAGAACCCTGTATTCTGGGTCTGGAAAAAAGCCTCAGATGACGCAAAATTACGATTTTTGCATCATCTGAGGTTTTTTTGCCCAGAAGCAAAAGACTACAGCCTGTATTATGAGCCACTTCCGCATAGCCCAAAGGGGGTTGGACTGTCGGCTTTTTCCGGAGATTGCCGAGGAAAAAACGAGTGTCAGCCATCTTGAATCCTCGCTTAGCTTCTCAGCAGGAGCAGAAACTGTTCATCCCGACGGAAATTTTAGAACAACAATTATGTGCATTCAAAACTACCACACACGTGTACCACCGGGATAAATTGGTACAGATCGGAAAATATGCAGGACACTTTATTACAGACGCAATACTCCACACACTACGCGAGCTTTGCCTGCACGGAGACCAGCGGTGGTGCTCGATTCCTGTGGCCGGTAAAGTGACCTCATCAGCGGGGAGCGTTGAACGAGTGTGCCGGTTGAAAGCTAACGTTAGCCGGCCACCTGTTCCACCAATCCTGCTTGCAAGTGTCCGCTCATTAAACAAACTGGACTACATCCAACTTCAACTTGATGTTTATACCACAGTCCACCAAGAGCTAATGCTAGTAGCTATGTGTTAGCCTTCTTTTATTACATGGCTTGGTTGAATTCTAATGTAGAATGCGGTCTGTTATTTCTTGATAACAGACCGTTGCTTAGGATAACACACTGTTGCCATGCATAGCAGAGCGTTGCCATGGACACAGTTCTGTTCACTCTGGAGCTATCAATCAATCCGCTGAAAGAAGTCCGGATAATGTATCAGCTGTGACCAAAAAAAAGCATGTTTTAAATGTCTAACACCACTTGAGCCACGGTGAAACGTTTTTTCGTGTATATAGTTGAAATGACAATAAAACACACTTGTTGAGTTGATCGTCTCACTGTCTGTCTGTAAAGGGTAGGAGTGGCCTCATACAGCAGCAAAGCAAGTGCATTCTGGGATTTGGTGTCTTTCATCCATATGAGCCAAAAACACATTTTCTGGCTTATCTCGGCCTAGAAGGCACCAATTTCAATTTTCTTTTCACATTTCTACTACATTAGTGATTTAAAGATATATTCAGCTTTCCAGCGGTGAAATTTCCCTTTAAGCTCCCATCGTAATGCATATAGTAGCTGCCTGTCATGAGGTAAAACAGGGAAAAGGCCTCAGGGATTTTATACGGCTGCAGATCTCCCCTCAGGAAGTGCAACCAAGACTGAAATTGATCCGAGGACGAGACACAGACAGGCAGAGGCAGAGCGAGAGCGAGACCACCGGAGAGATCACATTAATTACACACACTGTACATCTGACAGCTTCCTGGAATCATACCCTCCTTTTGCACTGGCCTCCGTGCCTTATCTAATGATCCTGCACATGAAGATGCCTGCTCTCTGACGTATGAGCATCAAACACTGAGGTGCCTTCTACATACGCAAGTCCCCCGAGGTCCTTGTCCAACTTCTGCACCGTGGTGAGATCCAATAAATAGTTTCCTATTAGCGTGAATGTGTGAAGACTGACACACACCTTCTACAAGAAAAGTGTCAGACGTTGACACCGCTGGAATTGCATTACACAGAGTTATTCCGGTTACACTAATGAGACCTGAGAAGCTCGCTCAATGCAATCACCTCTGATGTCTTCATCATAAATACTGTCTGGCTCCTTCTCATGTCGGGTCATTAATTCATTCTGTGATTCAATCTTCAAAATCCTTTTTTGAGCACACTTCCTGGAAAAGTGTGTGGGTGACATCATGGGGGGGGGGGGGTTGTTAACTCAACATTTATTTATCAACAGGAAATCAATATGATCACATCTATCCTCCACCATTATATCACCCTGACAGCCACCAACACCGACCCACCCAAGGCCTCCGAGCTGGGGAGTGGCATCATGATATCATCACATCTTTTTTGAGACTTCATTTGGTATTTAATTTATTACACTAATTTTGGGCTTAGGTTATAATGCTTTTGACCTCGCTCCTCCATACCTCAGTGACCTGTTCATTTCATGTTCCAGCGAGATCACGGAGGTCCTCCACTGCTTTTATTTTTACGCCCCTATAAACTGTGGAACTCTCAGGAGATTAGAATGGCAAGCTCTCTCTATTTTTTTTAAAAAGAAATGAAATACCTATCTTTTTAATCTGGCTTTTAATTTGGAGTAATGTTATAGCATTATTGTAGAAGTGTTAATCATTGTTGTTTTTTTATATCTGGTGTTTAATTTACTCTGTTGGATTTATGTGTTATCTTCTTTGTTATTAACAACTGTTTTATTGAATCAAAATACAAAACATGTAACATCCATCATCACCACCCACCCAGACAAAAATCAAGGAAAGATGACACAGTAGCTACACTATTCCAGACCATTTAAAAAAATAGTAACAAAATAAGACAATTAACCATAAACCAAATAAACATATGTATAAATGAAAACACAATAAGGCCATCATACACATCTCTCCCCAGCACAAAGCTTCTTAGGAGCCCTCCAGAAAGCTCACGTACTTTCCCCATTTTCTTAGCCTAGAAATCTAGACGCACCCTAGCGGCAGCAAATTTATTTTGCAGCCAGGGGGGTCTAGGCACTCTCCGTTGGCTTGCGAGCTGGAAAAACCAAACTCTGGTCAGGCCAATCACATTGTGTACAGAGTCGGTGGGTGGGGCTTGTGGCTGCTGCTGCTGGGAACAGCGGTCTTCTGGAAGACTTGGAGTTAAGCTTTTCTTTGAAAAAAGAACAAAGAACGGCACAGAAATCATTCTTAAAAAAGGAAGATGTGTTCGGAGTTTTGCCGACCGGATACGGCAAAAGTTTCATCTATCAACTAGCTTCGCTACCTTTTTCGTTGCTCTGCCTGGTTGTAGCGCTATCCTATTACGTGCAGAGGGAATTTGAAACGCCCCTCGGATTGAGCCCGGTCAATGGTGAGTTCCCAGACCCAACATCTTAATGTGGGTCTGGCTTGTCAGGCTACCATTTTCTAGTATAGACATCTAATCTGGCAAACCGTTTGGATGACATTTTTTCAAACGCCGCCACCCTAGCCATCTCACAAGCCCACTCCTGGATAGATGGCACCCCTTCATTCTTCAATCCTCTTAAAATAATATGTCTGGATATCAATAAACTAGTCTGGACCCAGCTTCGTATGTGCTTATCTGTTCCGCTTAGGATTGATCAATCTCCCAGAACAAATAATCTTGGCCTGAATGGAACCCAAGTCACTGCAATGTGACGTAGGTTATCATGTATCTCGGTCCAAAATTCCTGGACCTTATCACAGGACCACTGGACATGAAATAATTGGTCATTTGTTAACTTTTAACATGTTATGGTCTTATTGTTTTTTGTCTTACTTAATCTTTTGGTTACACTTTACTTGAAGGTATGTACATTAGAGTGACATGATACTGTCATGAACGTGTCATAAATGTTTATGACATAACGCTTCTTTTAGTAAGTGTCATTCGGTTTTTGTCATGACAAGTTAGGGTTAGGGTTAGGGTTCATGTGTCATGACAGTGTGATGTGTTCATGACAGTGTCAAGTCACTCTTATGTAGATACCTTCAGGTAAAGTGTTACCAATCTTTTTTCATTGCATCTGTGAAGCACTTTGGGCTACATACTTGCATAGAAGATGCTATATAAATAAAGTTGAGTTGAGTATTGATGGATGGTTGCGTCTTCTGAATGCTACACTTTGTCTGAACAACCGGCTGCCTAAGAAGGCAACATCTCTGTTTGCATTGCTTTAGATGCTAAAGGTTTTGAGAAATGTTTCCATGTCTTCGTAGATTCAAAGATTGGACTGGGTTGGGAACGGTTACAGTAATGCGAAGCCTGTATAGCGCTTCGATACATTGTACATACTGTTCTGCATGAATGAACTGACTCGAATTGCTTTGCCCCTTTTGCCTGTCAAAATATGTTGCTCATGTACGTAGCTCATACAGATTGCACACTCAACTAGCATTGCCTTTATTATCAACTCTATCTTATCTGTTGGCCCTATAACAATGGGCCAAGGCCATTCACAGTTTACAGTCGCAATCTGCTTCTTAGCATTCCTTTTTCAGAGAACAGAAAAACGGGCGCATAACTAGTTCGGAGTGGTACAACCTGACGGATCACATGTTGAATGACGTAACTATAGGAACGACATCTTCTCTGTTTTATGTGATACATCTCTCCTTTCCTTTCACACACACACACACACACACACACACACACACACACACACAGAGATGAGTAACAGCGGAGCTGCCTATTCATTAAGCACAATTCCACTGCTAATTTTAGGTGGAAAGAAAGACAAATTTGCATGGTGGGTTTTGCATGGCAAATGTGAGGTCACTCAAATGCCAGCCTGCTTCACTCCTTCAGTATTTGTCTGCTTACACAGGCTGGGATACAGTGACACACTTTTCTGTGTCAGCAGCACAAAGGTATAGTAGATGGAAATTAAACACAACAGTCTTGCACAGGCAACAGGAGCTCATTCTCTACTTGTATCTTTAGCCGCTATCCACCTACAATCAACCTTTTGTTTAAAAAATAAAAAAAAAATGTAATTGTGAAAGCTGAGTAAAAAGCATCTGCGCTGGCTGGGTGATATTTTGAGCTTCCGCTGCTTTTCAAACAATGGCTGTGTCGGACACTCCTCCCTGTCGGCTTTCCTATAGAGACACAATAAAATGTCCCTTTTATTCTTTGCTGTTCGGCCTGTTAATGTCATATCAATTTCACGTTACGCACAGTCAAGTACCCAAATCTGTCATTCTAAGAATCAAAATCAAAACGTGGAAATTACCTTTCAGAGAGTTGATCTCATTTTGGATAGACCTGGGTTTGTCCATAGATACTGTCTGGCCTCCTTGTGAAGAATGATGATACTAAATAAATGTTGATGTTGACTTCAATAGTTTTGCCTTCTTCCAGTTTTGGTATGAGTGTGTTGACTTGTCTAAGCAGATCCCTGGGTCTCAAGTGTTAGTACTGCAAAGTCTTTTCTGTCTCTCTTTGGTCACTTCTCTCCTCTGCTGGCCGGGACTCTGCTCTGTTTTGGTTCCTGTGATAAACCATGTGCACACATACACACACACACACACACACACACACAGTGCAAAGCTCCTCCCTCGACTTCCTCCACCTACTCTTTCACATAAAACTGGTTTTCAGTCGGTCACTGCAACACGAAGCCAGCCAGTCACTAAGTCAAACAGCTAATCCCAGCCAATCAGGATAAAAAGTAGATTAACTAGAGATCACTCTACTCTCTTTATGAGGCTGAGGAGTCTGTAGAGGATAAAAAATACATGGGAAGCAAAGGGTTGAAGCAAGTTCTGCTAATATGTTGAGCAAAAGACAGTGTGTGTGTGTGTGTGTGTGTGTGTGTGTGTGTGTGTGTGTGTGTGTGTGTGTGTGTGTGTGTCTCAGAGGAGAGGAGATGTCTTCAAATTGGACCTTTTCAATGCTGAAACACTGAACAAAAGCACCAGTCGTAGGGTTTCTGGACTTTATGCACAACTAATGTCTTTGCAATGGTATTAATCATAGTCTAATGTCTGCTTCTGACAATAGCATAGATTCAGTTTAGGTCAAAATAAATCAAAGTTAGTGTAAAACACAAGGAAGGGAATAATCACAAAGCGATTCCCTTGACTTTCAAAACCATGACAAAATCATTCCCATTCCATCCAAAACCAGCAGAGGATACGTCCTGTGTTAGTTAGAGCCAGCCGTACATTCTCCCGTAATAACAACTGTCACACTATTGTTGACAAGTTTGTCATCTTCCAAAGCCAGACTATCAGTTTAGCTGCCTGTGTGTGTGTGTGTGTGTGTGTGTGTGTGTGTGTGTGTGTGTGTGTGTGTGTGTGTGTGTGTGTGTGTGTGTGTGTGTGTGTGTGTGTGTGTGTGTGTGTTAATGCAGAGAAACAGAATCCCAGTGCCACACCCAGATTCCTGCAGTAATTCCCAGGATGAGCCTGCTGCTTCCACAGACCGACCACAAACATACAGGGAGATACAACAACTCTCTCTCTCTCTGATCCCTAAACAAACTATAGTTTAGCGCTGATTACCAGCTGTGAGCGTCTAACCACATCACTGTAAGCACCAAGGCTTAGTCCGGGGCAGTAACTGACATAGAGACAGAGCACATTTAAGTCCCGCACACACCGGATGGGACAAACCCTTCATCGCTCACTAGTCTATATACACGACGTTCCACTTCCGGGATTCCTCCGGTGCCGCCAGAAATTGCGCTGGATGTCCCTCATTTTGGCCGGATGTCCGTTACCTTGGGCTATCTTTGCGTTGGCATTTTAACCTCCAGTCGATTTCTGAGGACTAATGGTTAACTGCTCCTCAGATCTCTATAGGGTAAATCCAGACAGCTAGCTAGACTATCTGTCCAATCTGAGTTTTCTGTTGCACGACCAAAACAACCTTTGAACGTACACACGTTCCACCAAAACAAGTTCCTTCCCGAGGCTATTTTGCAGCGGCACCGTGGCTCTGTCCAGCGCATAGCACCGCCCAAGACGATTGTGATTGGTTTAAAGAAATGCCAATAAACCAGAGCACGTTTTTCTCCCATCCTGGAATGCTGTGTGGACTCGCCAGACCCTCCTCCGCAGCGCTGTGGAGGAAGGTATGGCAATGCAAGACTTATCGCTAACCATTGTATTGCGTGAAGGTGCCTTCTTGTCAATTCCGTCTGCTACCAAACAGAAAATTCCTAAAAGCTCCTGTGTGGTGGGATGCACTAACAACAGGGTAAAGAACCCAGAATTAAGTTTTTATAAGCTGTCAAACCAAATAAAGGGCTTTTAAGAAGACAAAAAGTGGATACAAGCAATAAGACATGATGCATCAGCAGGAAGAATGCGGAGAAAATAGGATCTCAGAAAACTGAGATCCTGACTAGGGCTGGGTACCGAATTTGATACCTTTTAGGCACCGACCGAATTGCCTCCATAGTATAGAGTATTGAAATATGCCAATACCAATTTCAATACCTAAGGAGTAAATCTCATCAGCGTCAGTGAGCCAATAAGCACGCAGCATGCTTCTACCGAGATCTAATAATGCTGGTGATTGGCTGTCTAACGTTAAACATCGTAGAGGCATGCAGGAAAAACTCACAGAGACAGGGCTCCCGTAGTAGGAGCTGAAATGTAAATAAAAATATTTGTGCCGTAATTTGTAATGTTATAATTTCTTTTTGTTAAAATGAATTTTAGAAAATTGGTATAAAAAAAAAAGTATTGTTCAGGAACCGGCATCAAAGTCACCGGTATTGGTTTCGGTACCGACATTTTTGGAACAATACCCAGCTCTAATCCTGACACTCAGTGTGCCTAACGTTACGTGTGCACTGACATATGTCATCAAATATGTAGTTTAGTTTTAGGCTAACTATATTTCTGTAAGTTAAGTTAAAGCATTTTGACAGTATACAACCGGTGTTATTGTGGAATGTGGATCAATCAGAAAGCTATGCAGTATTCGGTTTTACCTTAGCTTGCTAATACATAGCTAACTTGTCCTTTCTGGTAGATATAGGTTGCTAAAATAATCATTTGGCATGCCTAGCTTAGCTAGCTACAGGCATTGGGTTAGCATTTCAGCCCTTGGTTGCATATTGTGGTGCCGATTGTTTTTCCCTTCTGGGGAGCGTGGCGTTCAGGGTATGATACGTCACGCTTTGTCTCTTTAAAAGCATATCTTAGCAAAAGCACAGCAAAGGAGACATTGAACAGAGGAATAAGTTTAAAAGTAAAAGCTTCTGTAACATCACAGTAAGATTGTATTAAAAAAGCGAATGAACTACAATGTAATTCAAATAAAATATAGTTTGTATTACTGTAAATGTGTAATAAAATATCAGCATCTTATCCTTAAATATGTACATGTATCAGTTATTCCACAGATTAATTTTTAAAGCTGCATTAACTGATTTATACTTTTCATTTGGTACCAAAGTGCAAAAAAAAAAAGTTTTTTTTAAGAACATTGTTGTGAATATATTCCCTATGACCGAGCACAAGGTGCCTGTAGCCGCTGGATTTGAGGAAAAATGTGAAAAGATAAAAACAAAAAGAAAAAGAAAAACAACTGTCCAAACAAGCATCAGCAGGAGCAGCAGCTTTAATATAAACGTAACCTTCACAGACATTTCAGACATGCTCGGTCAATGACGAGCTAATAAAAAGCCATATAAACACTGCAGTTTGTTTGCCACAATGCTGGACCAAAGGAAGGGGAACTACATTTTCATATCTGTAGGTATGTTAAAAATTCTACTGCGGTTCCAGTACCCCTAATGTGATGCACAGAAAACATTCATTATTTCCTAAAATCTGCTGAAAAGCTTTTGATGCGAGAATGAAACTCCAATGAGGGACCAACTTGGCTCGGTCAACAAACAATCTGGGCTTAGTGTGAACAAATCCCAAACTATCCTTAGTCAATAACCTACTTTTTTATTTGTACTGAGTGGCTGGCACTGTGAGCATTAACATCAACCACTGCTCAAGCCCTGTCATCACCAGGGAAACACTGCTTGTCCACAGTAGCACAGGCCACAGGAAATGGATTAGAATGTACCAAATCTAACCAAATAAATGGCAACCATTCCATCCTTTATTAATCAGTTAGCCTCCCCCTCAGGCCGGAGAGCACGCTGCCTTGTTGCAGAGCTATTATTTAATGCAGCTCTTACATGGCCCCTTGTACATAATAAAGGACGTCTACAGGAAATGACTGACACATTTTTGGCAGCAGGGAAAATTGAAGTCTAGCTGTTCTGCACAGTCAAGGAGAATTCAATTGTGTGTGTGTGTGTGTGTGTGTGTGTGTGTGTGTGTGTGTGTGTGTGTGTGTGTGTGTGTGTGTGTGTGTGTGTGTGTGTGTGTGTGTGTAGCATACAGTTTGTGGCAGCCTCTTTGAGTACTTCTTGAGGAATTGTTATACAACAGACAATACTTACACGACAGAATATACACATGCATGCACACGCACGCACACACACACGCACACACACTCGCACAGAAGGAGCCGGCTGTGTGCGTTTTGTGTGCGTTTAAGTGTTGGTCTGCTTGCTTTGGCTGACATAAGCAGCCCTCTGGACCTGTGCCCGTCTCTCTTTCCATGCCAGACTCCTGTCTCTGTGACATGTTCCATTAAGGACTGCCAGACAATGCAACCAAGGACATTTATACAGCATATGTAATTATTTTGAATTATTAACAATAGACAGTACAAGTATTGTATACATAGACTAATCATTGCGAATTAGTGAGTTGTTTTCTCAGGTAACTAATAATGGAAACTATGTCCAAAAATATTATTTGAGGACATTTTTTCCAACAACACTAAAAGTAAGTGTGCCAATAACCTATGGAAACTCCAACTATGACATTTTTACAATTTGCAATTTGAATAAAAACTAAAATGATAATGTGAAAGATGAATGGACACTAATTACTGTTTCAAATGCGGTCTGCTGTTGTATGCTTCTGACTGACACCCAGAACTATTACTTCCTCAGAAATTGATCTTGCTGCCTGAGCAGCAAGCTCGGACGTTACGTCTCTGCCAGTAGTGTTAGCAAACCGTTTTTTTTGGAAGTAAAAGTGCAAGAGATTTAGGGACTCAATTCATCAATAATCCCACTGGAAACCAAACAAGAAAGTAGGTGGTGTTTAAATCAACCATTGCATTGATGCATCGCGACGCGGACCTGGGCGATTCTGCATCGGTGCAGTGACAGACCATAATCGATTATTGCCTGCTGATGTTACTTGTTGATATTCGCAGCTTTTTGTTTTTGTTTTTGCCATTTATCTGCTGTCTGCTGTGTTCAGACGCCGCTACATTCACGAAGTGTCTTCTTTAAAGAGCAGATACAACAAAAAAAGGGAAGGTTATACAATATTGAGGAGGTGACGCATCGTGATATCGATTAGGATAATCCTAATTGAATCGAATCGGGAGGCCAGTGAAGAGTCACACCCCCTACAAGAAAGGCTACAAAACAGCTGCCATGAAAACAGGCGGGACAGCACGCCGACATTTAGCGAATATCAGCTAATGTTTATGTAACATTATCAAGAAAACATTGGCGTTACGTTCACTCAGCTGCCTTTCAACGTTGCGATAAGAATAAGGATAAATGTGTGCTGAAAACCACCCAAATCTTCACCCGGGTGTTCACTAGTGGAACAGTTTTTAAAATTTTAGCTTAAACAAAAGTCTGACAGTAACCCGTTTTTATAATGAACAAGTAAATGCAGCGTCTGCTCTGCAATGGAGAACACAGCTAGCTTTAGTTAGTGTGGGATTAGCTTTGATTGAACGGACATAAAAGTCTGGGAATGGTAACATCTTAAGCACTGTGGGAACCAATAGTCTGGTATAAACTAATACACTGTGGCTTTTCCACTAACTTTGCAATGGACAAGAACAACCTGAAGAAAACTAGACCCACATTTGTGTTGACTAAAACACAGATTAAAAGACTAAAATATGTGGGCCTGCATCAAAATCTAATTACAAAAAAATAAATGAAATACTAATAGCAGGTATTTGTGATGATAATCAGTGTTTTAAAAGCTGCTAAGCTTACAGTGTGTGCTTCAGTCAGAATACTAATCTCAGTTGAACATTAAATTACCTTAAAGGGGGTAAATGACTCTCTCATCGAAATCAGGAAATGAGCAATATGTGTGTGCGTTTTATTTGCAGACATGACTCATGTTTACTTGTTCAGTAATTAACTCATTCTGCTGTGCCGTAGTGGATTTGCCAACACCGTACGCATTAATACATCGCCTGCAGCCGGATGTTCAATCACAGAAAAATGCCTCTAATTGCAGGAGTAAATTCCTCGCTTAGAGGGAAGACTGGGAATCTAATAGTGGGACTTAATTGCTGGATAAAAAAAGCTGTGAGTAAGCTGTGTCTGATGCAGAGCCAGACGGAGGTCTGGTTGCATATTTTGGTCACATTTCTCCAGTCTGTGTAAAATGCTTGAAGAAGATCCTGAGAAATATTGTCATTATCTAAAGGAATACCTGCTTTCTAAAATGGCAACATATGGTTTAGTGGTGGGGGAAAAATTTGTATGTATCGTGATTTTTTTTTGTGATTATTTTCTTTTTTTCTTCTTTTTTTGGTAATCACCTAAATATTTTCTGTTTATACGGTACCGCCGACAGCGGCTACATCATATCTGTTTCCAGCAAAACAAACCGGAAATAGAAAATGCAGAAAATCCATGTTATGTATTTCTTCTTCTACAAATGAAATAAATATCAGACTGACTGACTGACATGGGATGTGCATTTTTCTTAGAAAACAATTAGTCTTTTTTAGAAATGTCTCATGTCTCGAGAAGTGCATATTTCAACTTTTGTTTTTGTTAAAGAAGGAAAAGAAAATCCCAATACTCAATACTAGCAAATTGCAATACTTCTAGAATTACAATAAATGAACATCGCAATACAAATCAAATCGGCACCCGCGCATCGTGAAAGAATCGAACTGGGACAAAAGCGTATCGTCCCTGTGGCCGGGTTGGCTCAGTGGTTAGAGCAGGCGCACATATACTGAGAGGCTTTATGCCTCGACGCAGAGGTCCAGGGTTTGAGTCTAACCTGTGACGATTTCCTGCAAGTCTTCCCCCTCTCTCTCTCCCCTTTCTCACATAGCTGTCCTATCAATTAAAGGCGGAAAAGCCCAAAAATAATCTTAAAAAAAAAAGAAGCATATCGTCCCAGCCCTAATAAGCTTATGTATGTAACATGTTTTTCTTAAATCCCTATTTCATTTTTACCCTGTGCGTGACATCTGGAATGTGCAGACACTGTCCTCTGTCATGCTTTTTAAATGTTTTACAGAGATGTTAAACACACCATTGGCCTGCAGATGCTCATATGGTTACATACTGCAACAAACACAGCTTACAGTGTCAAACACTACTGTAACTCTCCAGCTGCCCAAGGTTACAGGGATGGATCTTTCAGCCAGTAGCAGTGTTTCATAACTGGGTCTTGTGAGGAATGAGAGTTACGAGGAGCAGGGCTTTTGTCATGCTAGGCCAGCCTGAGCCGGAGTTATTTGCTTCTGTGCAGTTTGTAAGTCCAGTGCAGAGTGATAGAAGGAACCTGCCAATCCACACAAGAGTTTATTAGCGGCCGGGCAGCCTGTAAATTGCTGAGGTTTATTTGTTAAGGCCTGCTTTGGTAATCTTCTCTCAACCTCTTACTTACAGTCAAAGCTGTCTTTTGCTAGTTTCGTGATAAGTGCATCACTGCAGGGCATGCCAGCTAGATTACTAGAATGCTGGCTGTCTGTCACTTTATTACCTTTTTCAGAAGTGTCAGAGGCACAGACCTAAGTGTGTGTGTGTGTGGAGTTATTTGAAATTATGCGCTATACTTACCAAAGAGTGAAAACTAACAGAAACAAAAGCAGCTATACAACCACCTGTTTTCGTGCAACCAAAGTTGCACACTTGAAGGTACCCTGTGGAGTTTTGGACCACTAGTAGAACTATGAAGCAAGGTTTTTAAAAGCGGTGTAGCTTTGTTAGGGTTGATTAGTGGTGTAACGGACCATAGTTCATCCACGGTTCGGAATGCATGTGAACCGCGGATCAATTGCAAAGTTTAAATGTAAATGGACTGTTTTTATATAGCGCTTTTCTAGTTTTAACGACTACTCAAAGTGCTTTTACATAGTACAGGAACCATTCACCATTCACACACATTCAGACACTGTGGCGAAGGTTGCTGTACAATCAGATGAACACTGTTATTTAAAGTAAGCTGAAAAATCTCTATGAAGGGTCGCCGTGAAAAGATACAGGCAATGAAATTTTCACTTCACGTGAACGGCGCATGTTAAAATCCGGTGCTTATATGGCACGAGCATTAGGCTATCTAACGCGGATTTCGGTGCCTCATTTCGTGCCACTTAAATGTCTGCGCTGCTCTCTGATGCTCCCAAACCGACAGGCAACAGAAGCATCGCTGCATGTCAGGCTAGTAAACTATAACGTTATACTTGGCATTGGGTAACGTTAGCCTACCGTTAGCTAGTAGCTGGATTAAACACAGTTAAAATGCTGACAGCTAAACTGTAAACGGTGTAAAGTGGGTCTGTATTTCACTGTAGAGGACACTGGGACGTACAACATTCTGTCGCTAAAGCTATGAGCTAAAAGACACAAACTAGCACTTGGTCACTGCTGTTGTCAACCTCGTGGTGCATTCAAAGTTATTGTAAAATCATATATATATATATATTTTCCTTCAGTACTCCGTCTGGGTTTGTGGTATATTCTTGGGTTTTCTCCGGCCAAATATTTGGCAGTCCAATCAGCGAACAGAGGGAGTGGCTGAGAATGATGATGTTAGGACGTGTGCTAGAAAGATGCGAGCGAAGCCATTCGGTCCGTTGTGGAAATGCTGCCGAATATCCAGAAGTTAAAGCCCGAGCAAGAACAATATTTGCTGAGTTGTGTTGGTGGCCATGATGTTGTGGCCCTCCATATAAGCCGATAGTTGTTGTCGGTCTCCCCTCTTGTTGCACATGCGCATGACATACGTCACGACCAAACGTTAGCGATTGGTTATGGCAGATCCAGAGTGGCTCTGGGCAAATCCAATGGTTTTAAACTTCGACAGAGTACCCGCCTTCAAGGAAGTTAACTCTTGTCAATGGAGAGTGGCCAGACTCTCTGTACAAATGAAATGTACCAGAATCTGGTAGTACCAGGCTAGCAATTTACTGGGGAAAGAAGTAATTATTGTTGAAAGTTAATGTTATTGCATTTTTAATAATAAAAAAATCTGTGATATAGTCCTGCTAGTTCCACGCTATTCCACACTGATCAACAGTTGGTGAAGGGAACCTGCCAAGAAATGCCATGCGCCAACAAAGGCAGTAAAGAAAAATAATCCAATTCTTTCAAAAATCAATCAATTTATCAATCAATCAAAATCAATTTATATAAAATGTATTATCATTCATTTCTGTATTTATATACATATTATCACACATATGTGCAAAAATAAACAAAACAAAATACATTCCCATTCATATAAACATTGCCATTTATGTCTCGCTTTTATATATTTGTTAATCATCATACTTTTTAGTATTATTTTTTTTTTAATCTTTGTAAAGTGTAATTACTTCCTCATCTAAAAGATTCCACAAGTTTACTCCTTTTGCTGACACACATCTTTGTTTTACATTTGTTCTAATCATTATCTTTGTGAACATGCACATTCCCCTCAGTTCATACGTGCTCTCTCCAATCTGAAACTGCTTCTGGAACTATTCTATTTTTGACTTTATACATTATTTGCATTGTTTTGGCTCCCACCAAGTCTCTAAATGTAAGTGTGTGTGTGAGTTTATAAATAATCTGTTTGTTGGTTCAAAGTATTCTGCTCTGTTAATTAGTCTTATTGCCCTCTTGTAATATAAAAATTGGGTTAGTGATTGTTTTGTACGCGTTTCCCCATATTTCCACACAGTATGTAATGTATGGCATTAATAAGAAACTGTACAATATATGTAGAGAATTTGAATGAATTTGAACCAGCCTTGTTTGCTACCCAGTAATGTTGCAAGTCCATAGCTGATCAGTGTAAACAAAGGCTTGCATGCGTGCTTGTGTTTCGAAAGCAGGAGAAACTGTGTGAAAGGATACAAACTAGCTTAAAGGCTTTTGCAACATTTGCAATGATTCCATCTTGTCTGTTTCTTTTGCCGTGAGGTATTATTGTTCTGCACAAAACTACGGTTACCAACCCTTCTTTTCGATGCTCTTCATTACCTACGAGCGTTTCATAGCCTCTCTCTGCTCTGTCGACATCCGACCGGTAGCCCCATGCTGTGGACATCCAGACAACACATTCCATCTGTCTGAGGTCACCCAGCCGCTCAAATCTCCGGCCCAATGTACCGGCTTAGGGCGCAGGGCAGCAGTCAGCAGGAGACCAGCCGCCCGCACCGAGAGAGACGGTCTCTGGGTTAGCCTGCGATAGAATAATTAAGCCATTGGACTGAATACAACAGATCACAATCAGGGATGTGATGTACTGTAAAGGGAAAGTATTACTATTTTTTTTTTTTTTTTAGACAAGCCAAGTTTACATTATAGTTTCAGCTTGCTTTCAGTTTACCTAAACCATCGCAGAGTTTAGTAAATGATCATTTTTCGGTCGGGTTTTAACAGTTCCATGTGTTGTACGTACACAGCTGAAAAACAATGCGTCCGTTTTGACAGGAAAACACGCAGCTGTTTAAAACCTCGACAGGGAGCAGATTTTCCTAAAATACTGATACATGCAAGACTGGTGAGGAATTCTGGGAATTGAGGCGAAGGGGGAAAACATGGCACGGAGCAAATGACCCCCTGCAGGTTTCCTCCCATGCTCCACCCTGAAAGACCTGAGACCAGGTCCCATGGGGGCCTTCAAGTTGCGTGAGGTCGCTCCCTATAAACAGCCTCCCGTTCTGAGATTTGTATATATTAAACACAGAGAGGCGGACACTGGAAGGTTCTGCTCCAAGTCACATTCTATTTGCGGAAAGGAGAAAAGAAGGGTGTGATTTAGAGATTTGTGGGCAAGGAGCAAAAGCTGGGGTCACAAAAGGTCCCCCCCCCCACCCACGCTCTGACTCATTGGCTTACACACACACACACACACACACACACACACACACACACACACACACACACACACACACACACACACACACACACACACACACACACACACACACACACACACACACACACACACACAATCAGTTGCCTGGAACTGGACCAACAGCATCACTGGAGAGATGCTGTCACTCCCCTTGTATTTAGACTCAGCTACTGAGAGATAGAGGAGGCTAATCCACCCTTTGAATAAAAGATGATGTAAGAATCCCCAAAATAATTACAGCAAAACGGACCTTAAAAGGTGCCTGCTATGAAACAGAAGCTACCTATTTTTGATGTCCTGAAAATCAGCTCAAAGCTTTTTATACCTAATGGTTTTCCTCAAAAGTCCATTTGTGTGCTTTTTTTTTCCTTTTGGATTGTCCGGTTTGTTGTTATGAGGACAATGATCCACTAGGGGCTGTGCTTACCCTGTAAAGCCCGAATGAGCTCAACCAGCATGAGGAGAAGTAAGACGAGTTGAGTACAATGAAAAAAGATCATGAACGAAAAACTAAATGCTTAATAATGTCTTCTTCGTTCTCTCAGGAGCAGTAATAGGTGTTAGTTGAACACACAAAGGAAAATCCACCCATTATTGAGAGTACACTTAGCGGTATGCATACTTAACACATGGAACCCACTTCCTTTCAATTAGATACTCACTAAACCTGCTGTGCTTCTACAGGGAGAGGCAGAATACCTCCAGTGGCGGCCTTAAGGGAAAGTACACGGAGCAGGCAGTGTGTGTAAAACAAACACCAACAGCTGAAGGGAAATGCATGGCACTGCCGCGTCTCTCATCACCATTCAAACCACTCAGTTCTTACTGGTGGAGCGCGGCACTTGTGCTTGGTATTATCTGTATCAGCGTGTTATTTGCCTGATAACCGATAAAGTTAATGAATTTAAAAAGTGGTCTACTTTGGCTCCGCTACAGCTGCGATGAATAAGTGGCACATCACGTGAAGTAACGTGGCATTTTACTTGGTTTGAGTTTTAACTTGTCCAGTGGGGCAAGTAAATTTCTCTTCCACTTGCCTTACAAAAAAATCCACTTGTCCCGGACAAGAGGGCAAGCCTTAATGTCGAGCCCTGAGCTCTGTGTCTGTCCCTCTGCTTCGGTTTCACTCACCACAGAGTCGGACTTAATGTCCCGCCCACAACACTGTCTGGCTGTCTTTTACTGGGTATTATGTTGAACGTTTCTAATTTATTAAATAATTGCTTAAAGCATTTAAACAAAGTTTTGTGTTGGAGTTTGTAACATTCCAAAATTAAAAAAAAAGGTTTTTTTTGGTAACACTTTACTTTAAGGTTTCGACATAATCGTGACATGACACTGTCATAACTATGACATGAACGTGTCAGAAACGTTATAAACAAGACATAAACGTTTATGACTTCTGTCATTAAGTGTCATTCGGTTTTTGTCATGACAAGTTGACATTGTTTGGGTTGGCTTGATTATGACAACTTGACATTAATCAAAGTGACATTACCAGAAGTTGTCTTGGTCATGACAAGTTGACATTAAATTAGTTTGGGATGTCTTTGTAATGACAACTTGACATTAACCAGGATGACATTACCAGAAGATGTCTTTGTCATGACAACTTGACATTCAATTTCTTTGGAGTATCCTTATTAAGACAACTTGACATTAAACAGGATGACATTATGTCAAGTATTCATGATAAAGACATCCTCTGGTAATGTCATCCTGGTTAATGTCAAGTTGTCATTACAAAGACATCCCAAACTAATTTAATGTCAACTTGTCATGACCAAGACAACTTCTGGTAATGTCACTTTGATTAATGTCAAGTTGTCATAATCAAGACAACCCAAACAATGTCAACTTGTCATGACAAAAACCGAATGACACTTAATGACAGAAGTCAAACGTTTATGACTTGTTTATAACGTTTATAACACGTTCATGACAGTGTCATGTCACGATTATGTCGATACCTTCAAGTAAAGTGTCACCAAAGATTTTCATTTTCACTGTAAATGCATATTGGTTCCAAATAGCAGCTATTGGTTTCATTAACTACTAATAATCGGTATCGGGCCTTTAAAAACCAGTATCGGTCAATCCCTAGTGTCAAGGTATCGTCACGGACATGGCAGAGACAGTTTTGGAAGCCATCTCCATAAAAACGTCCCTCAGCAGGAGTCAAGAGGCCCACCGTGAGAACAGGCCTCCCATCTCACCTTACACTCGTCCCATAAACTGCCGCTGAGCGTGAAATCAGCCACATACCTGATCAATGCTAAGTGATTAATGCTTCTTTCGAGCTCTGCTTTGTCTTCCTCTAAACTTCTGCTGCGCATCTCTTATTTGTCTCGGTTTCATTTCAGCACTCTTGTCTCCCTACTTCCTGTCTTCACTCGGAGTGCCTCATCATCTTTTTCTGTCTCTGCTATGCATGACGGGGAGTTTCTGGTGGAGGCGCCGCTCTGGCTACTGGCCGCTGTGCTCTGCTCCCAGGATGGATGCTGGGACTGGTCTTACGTGTCTGATGGATTTACATAGATTCTTCCAGAGACCTTTCAGCTTTCCCAAAATTGACACCAATCAGTCTGTCTCTATTCCAACACCGGTAGACCGCCTCCTACTGTAACTCACACCACATACTGTAGCTAGGCCACTGACTGATTCAGCAGACCTTTCTGTGTCTTAAGCCCTTTTCGCACGCAACCAGCATTACCTGGGGACCTCGAGTAATTTGTAATAATTCAGACGTTGGCTGTTATCTTAATCCCCTGCAAATCTGCCATGTCTGTAATTTGTCAAGTGAAAATTCCACCGCAAATGACCCACCAAATTTCGCCAAACGCAGAGATTGCGTGATTAGTCCTGTGCGAATCAGCATCTCTGGGATTCAGGGTCGTATTGGCCACGTTGGCAATTATAAAGGAAAGCCTTGACATCCTACAGTATGTGTGGGATAATGTCCGTAAAGCTGTTCAAATTAGAACTTTTCAGTGTATATTCTGTGTATTTCTTGCCTTTTTTTTGTCCCCCTGTAAACCACTCAGTTAAATCTAAGTTATTAGAAACCCCGATGTCCCTGACATACTGTACGATTGGAAATCATAGTAGTAGTTTAGCTGTGTTTTCCCCTTTATTGACCATCGCTCCTGGCCTTCAGCTGTGAATTCATGGAATGTATGTAAAGTCCAAAGATGAACGACGTATACCGGAGGTCATGGCATCCTAAGCTTCCACGGTTCTGCTACACATCAACTGCATGTGTACTGCCTTAACTGTGATGACAGCTGTAACAACATAGTGGGGCGAAAGGTAAATGCACTTTCCATACACACACACACACACACAACCATGACCAGATGAAAGGTTGCTGGGGAGCAACTGGAGCACGGCCACGCTTTATTTCCCGACACAACAGAGTTTGACTGTGTCAAAGTGCAGCTATAGTACTACAGGAAGGCCAGAATTAGCAGTGATTTGCACGTTGAGATAAGAAAAACAAACAGGCAAGCTTTTCTTTATTTATTTATTTTTTTCAGGGTTGTCGTTTGACCTATGGTCGCAGGGAGAACGGGCACACCCCTCACAGACCTGCCGGTGAATGGACACACGAACGCACCAGAGGCCCTGTTTAGTTTTAACAGCAGTCTAACATCTCAGAAGCTTTATCTCCGACACAAATCATGCCTTTTATGCAACACCAGTTTGCGCAACCCTTTTTGGTAAAACCGTGAAGCCAGCCACACCATTTAGGGTAGTTTTTAACTAACTGCATCTTCTGTCAAAGCCTAAGACAATATGTCCGTGGAAGGTATTTGGAGCTGCTAACAAGCTTTACTCTTCCGTCTTTGGTATCTCAGACCAAAAGAGATGAAGTGATCTGCTAACAGAGTAGAATGTAACAAGTTATTCCTTGTGGCATGTTTGTAGTCCCAGAGGGTGTGTGTGTGTGTGTGTGTGTGTGTGTGTGTGTGTGTGTGTGTGTGTGTGTGTGTGTGTGTGGAAAGAGAAGTGAGAAACTTTGTGTGTTTTTGCGTGTGTGTATGTGTGCGTGCGCACGTGGGCCACATTCCCCCTGCTGTCAGCTGTGTGGGGTGACCTGCCGTGACATTCCTGGCCCGTGTGGTGGTGACTGTCACACCGGCCGGCTCCAGTTGCCCCGAATGCCACTGACCGGCAATAAACTCATTGCCTGTCAGTGTCAGGAAATGGCAGGGATGACTAAGAAATAGGCCGACACTGGAACACATCATTACCTGGTAATACACATTACCACGCGTCAGATCGTGGGCGAAGGGGAGTTTTCATTATAGCCCTAAAGTCTATTTTAGTACCGTTGGCAATAAAGCGAAAATGTTTCCACCTCCTCTGGCTTCCAGAATCTGGACAGACTTCAATGTGAATACAATTAATCCAGCTATCAAAAACTTCTTGTTATCCCTCAACAGAGTGCTCCTTCACAGTGGACACAGAGATTTATATTAATTCAAGCCCCAGTGGAACAGATGGCACTTTAATTACTGTAAGAATATGTCAGACAGCTCGTCCACTGTCAGCTTTCTTTCCATCTGCCTTCTTCTATTTCCATCTTTTCCCTGTTGGGGTTGCCTTCTCTTCCGTCCATTTCATTCTATCTGTTTCCATTTCACGCCCGTTTGGTTGCCCTTTTGTTTCCCCCCTTTTTCTCCCCTGCCCTGTCGTGTCCCACCTATCCACTTTCCACTGTATTCCACTTCTTCCTCTTTGTTTTTTTCCTCCACTCTCCTTTTTTTATTGCTTTCTGTCGGCTTCATTTCATTACTTTGCTCTTTCTTTACTTTAGCTCCTGTCCATCCCGTCTTTTTTGGGGGCTGTTTCTTCCCCTTTATTATCCTTTTCTTTTATTTTTCTTTCCTTCTTTATTCCACTCCATTTTTACTCTCTTTCTTCCATTCACCTTCCATTCTTTCATTCCATTTTTTCTCTTCTTTTTTCTACTCTTTCTCTATTCTTTTCTTTTCTGTTTCGTCCTTACTTTATCCTCCACCTCTTCCACTCCTTCCTTCCTGGTCTTCCTTTCCTTCATATTCTTCCATTTTCTTTTCATTTATTTCTTCACTATTCCATTCTGTCCATTTCCATTTATCCATTCCTTTTTATTACACTACTTCTCCTTCTCTCATTTCATTTCTCTTTTCTTATCTCTCCTCCTCTTTTCCTTCTTTTTCCATGTTTTTTCGTTCCATTTCTTCTTCACCCCTTCTTCCATTTCCGTGTCCATATCATTTTCACTATTCCTTGTCATCCACTGTCTTCCACTTCCTTATCCCTTATTTCTCCATATTCTTCCATTCCACACCTTATGCCTCAGTTCCTCCATTGTGTGTAGTTCTCATTTTCTTTTCTAGGCTCCTGGGTTCACTGTATTTCCTTTTTTTGTGTTCCTTTCATCGTTTATCCTTATTTCTTTTCCTATCCATTCATTCCTGTTCCTTCACAATATTTCCTCCCTCTCTCTGTCTCTTTTTCTTTTCCTCTCTCTCTCCTCCTTCTCCTCCATCCTTCTCCTTCCTGTCTCTTTCTTTTCCTTTCCTCTTTCCTCTCTCCTTCTCCTCTCTCTTTCTCCTCTCTGTCCTTCCTGTCTCTCTTTTCTCTCTCCGTCTTCTCCTCCTTCTCTCTCTCTTTTTCTCTTCTCTCCTTTTTTGTCTCTCTCTCTCTCTCTCTCTCCTTTTTCTTTCCTCTCTCTCTTGTCTCTCCTCCTCTCTCTCTCTCTGTGTCCTTCTCTCTCTCTCCTCTTCTCCCTCTCCTGTCTCTTTTCTCTTTTCCTCTCTCCTCTCTCTCTTCTCTCTCTCTTTTCTCCTCCCTCTTCTTCTCTGTTTCTCTTTTCTTTTCTCTCTCTCTGTTTCTCTCTCTTTTTCCTCTCCATCCTCCTTCTCCCTCTCTCTGTCCTCTCCTCCTCCCTCTCTCTCTGTCTCTCTCTCTTTCTCTCTCTCTCCTTTCTCCTTCTTCTCCTCCTCCTATCTCTCTGTTTTCTCTTTTCTTTCTCTCTCTCTCCTGTTTCTTTCTCTTTTCTCTCTCTCTGTCTCTCTCCATCCTCTTCTCCTCCCTCTCTCTGTTCTCTCTCTCCATCCCTCCTTCTCCTCCATCTCTCTCTGTCTCTCTCTCTCTTTTCTCTCTCTCTCCTTCTCTCTCATCCGCCTTCTCCTCCCTCTCCTGTCTCTTTCTCTTTTCTCTCTCTCTCCCTTCTTTCTCCATCCCGCCTTCTCCTCCTCTCCTATCTCTCTTTTTCTCTTTTCTTTCTCTCTCTCTCCTGTTTCTCTTTTTCTCTCTCTCGTCCTCTCTCCATCTCTCATCTCTTGTCTCTCTCTTCTTTTCTCTCTCTCCTTCTCTCTCCCTTCTCCTCCTCTTTGTCTCTTTCTCTTTTTCTCTCTCTCTCTTTCTTTCTCCTCCGCCTTCTCCTCCCTCTCTATCTCTCTGTTTCTCTTTTCTTTCTCTCTCTCTCCCCTGTTTCTCTCTCTTTTCTCTCCATCCCTCCTTCTCCCCTCTCTCTGTCCTCTCTCCATCCCTCCTCTCTCTCTCTGTCTCTCTCTTTTCTCTCTCTCTCCTTTCTCCATCCCGCCTTCTCCCTCCCTCTCTATCTCTCGGTTTCTCTTTTCTTTCTCTCTCTCTCCCTGTTTCTTTCTCTTTTCTCTCTCTCTGTCCTCTCTCCATCCCTCCTTCTCCCTCCCTCTCTCTGTTCTCTCTCCATCCCTCCTTCTCCCTCCATCTCTCTCTGTCTCTCTCTCTCTTTTTCTCTCTCTCTCCTTCTCTCTCATCCCGCCTTCTCCCTCCCTCTCTCCCTGTCTCTTTCTCTTTTTCTCTCTCTCTCCTTCTTTCTCCATCCCTCCTCCCTCCCTCTCTTACTTTCTTTAACTTATTGAACCAATTTCCACTTTTTCAACTATTCTTCAGCTTCAGCTAAAGACTTCACAATGTTCTACATATTTTGTCATTTTTCAGCTTTTAAAGCCAACAATTTAGCGTCAACTTTGAACTTTTTAACGATTTCCACTTTTTCAACTATTCTCTCTACTTCAACTTCTTCTTACAGATTTCAGCTATTCAACCAGTTAGCTTTAGCAGTTCAGCTGTTCAGCATTCCCACGCATTTTCCGCAGGAAATGCATTTTCTAGTTAACCCATTACATCTCATTTAATCTGTACATAAATAAAAGTGTGGTTTTACAAGAAGTGTAGGACCGGGTGCAGAGAGGGCCTTGGAGTCTTGTCATCACTGTGATGTTGCCAGGCAACCAGTGTAGAAACAAAAAAGATATACATGTTAATACCAAGGGAGTATGCGAGCATCTGGAAAGCTCCTATGGGGAGATTGTAGGCTAACAAGCCATCACCTCCCGTTAGCATTCCATTGACTGCCATTTATTTTGGCGTCCCTTTGACAGCGAATAACTTTACATCTGAAGCGTTTAAAAGACTTTATTTGTCCATTGTTTATTTCTAAAGAAATATGACAACGTATAAAAGGCTCCATTACCTTGTATCTCACGTTATGGCTCTGTAGCAGACGTTTTTGTAAAAATAGGCTAACGATTGTGTCATAACCACGCGACTTTCTGTCGCATAGTAGAGGAATTACAGTATAGTCAGGATAAGCTCGCAGGCAGTTTCGACTTACATTAGCTGTTTAAGTTTAATTACTAATGTTAACTAGCATTTTAGTTAGCAATAATTAGCCTGTGCCTATGTTATGTCTCTAAGATTGGGAATGATTGAGATTTCTCGAGCCACAGCTACCAGAAGACTTACAACTTTGCTCACATCACATCTACGTCGGCAAGCTCAGTTTGAGGCTGCGCAGCACGCTCAGCCATCACCAGAAAAGTGACCTCACTGGTCTCCGTTGAAGTATATGGCGTCGCTGTGTCCATTCTTTTCTTGTCTACGGTTAATACAGTAAGTGAGCTTAAAAAGGTACAGGTTGGTTGTGAGATTTTCTTTTTGAACTTTGGACAGAGACAGGCTAGCGGTTTCCCTGATTTCAGTCTTTATGCTAAGCTAAGCTAACCACGGCTGGCTCTAATTGTTGATATACTGTGCAAACATGAGAGTTGCATCGTTCTTCTCATCCAACTATGTGCAAAAAAAAAAACAACGTATTTCCCCAAAGGTCGACCTGTTCCTTTAAAAATGTCAAAGAACACAGGCATTTCTTTTATATATACACCTCACTTCATCCAATTACCTGCCTCTGTTTCTCTCACACACTTGCACACATGTGCAGGCACTTCAGTCCAGTTTTAAAGATCATTAGAGAGGGCAGGGTTGGGAAATGAGGGGGAGGGAATGTTCACCAAGCTTTGGGAGGTGGTGACTCCTCAGCTTTTTTTAAAAAAAAAGACCTTTCCTTTTACAGCAGTGTGTTGCAGCATATGTTGTGTTAAGCTGCAGTAGGATACGCCGGGATGTTTTTATTTTCCCCATTAACTTTTTCGAAGCTCATTGGAGCCTTAAAGCTATGATCCCAGTCTAATACTGGACTTAATAAAGGGCCAGAGCCCTGCCCTGCAGTACAAAGCAGTAGGAGAGACAGAGAGTCATTGTGTCAGACACAACCCAGGTGTAAGGACTTCAGTATTTTCCACACAAATGTGTTTTCCACACATTTTTTTTCCACTCTCAAGCCACAAAGCCATGTGTTTCAGCGCTTGTAAAACGCAGGGAGAGACTCCGAGCTCCTGGTTTGTGTTAAAAGTGCAGCAGTATAAGGCTCAAGGCACAAGTCCAGACCCCGGCAAGCTGCAAACTGAAAGGTGCGTTGGTGCTACAATGTGATGCTTGAAGGTTTAATTAAACTGACAGCTGCCATTCAATATGCTAGTTAAGCAGTTTTTTGTTTTTTTTGCAGTCCCAAAGCAAACAAGATGTCGGATTAAATAGGTCATCAGTACCGTCGGACATCACCATCTACAGCACTGCTGCACAGCATTACACAGTGAGGCAGCAATGTCCTACTACATAATACTACAGGCAGGAGCATGACTTTAAAGGGAAGTCAGAGTTTGAATGGGTTTAACTGTATGTTTGTGAGCTCTCTATACATTAGCAACATATTAGCTTGTGAAGGTTGAAGGTGAAGGTGTATCTTATGAGTGGGTCTGATTTTTTAATTTGGACGTTTCATCATTAGACCTGAGAGGTAAAGAAACGCTAATGTACTGCTATGTTGTACATCGCTCAGGCTGTGTAAGGCAGATCAGTGCTACCAAGTATGATGATGATAACAGTGGAGGTTTGAAGTTAAATGCCATGAAATCTTGTGTGATATTAGGAAAATGCTGATGAGAACAGAGGTTGGATTTAAATCCATAATGTAAAATCTTATTTATATTTTAGTTTTGCCCATTTGCTATTGTTCTAAAACTATCGTACGAAGCAAGAAACAAAAGCAAAGAGGGAGGATAGTGTGCACATTGCACCCTAGCTGGGCACAGGTGCAGGACTAAAAACCGCACACAAAAGAAAAAGAAAGGTCGTCAGCACATTGAAATCTTTAAGCTCCCAAAATGTGTAATTAATGCATCACCTCGACCTACAGTTGTCATGCTTTATCAGGTATTATTTTTTTCCTTATCCAAGAAACAAAAGTGCTCAGAAAACATGCCCGACTAACTGAACTACTTTATTTGAAAGTAAAACTGCAAATGAACAGACCCAAAACGTTGGTAATAAACACTTATTGCACAATAAAAACTGTGTATGCCCAAATACAGCAACAACAGTAGGTTAAAGTTGAGCCAGGATGTAGATTTGTGGGTGTGACTACAAAAGACCGTTCAATTGTATTGTTTGCCTTCATTTTTACCTCCAGTTAAAAAGGTCCCATGACATGGTGCTCTTTGGATCCTTTTATACAGGCCTTAGTGGTCCCCTAATAATGTATCTGAAGTCTCTTTTATATAGACCTTAGGGGTCCCCTAATACTGTATCTGAAGTCTCTTTTATATAGACCTTAGTGGTCCCCTAATACTGTATCTGAAGTCTCTTTTATATAGACCTTAGGGGTCCCCTAATACTGTATCTGAAGTCTCTTTTATATAGACCTTAGTGGTCCCCTAATACTGTATCTGAAGTCTCTTTTATATAGACCTTAGGGGTCCCCTAATACTGTATCTGAAGTCTCTTTTATATAGACCTTAGTGGTCCCCTAATACTGTATCTGAAGTCTCTTTTATATAGGCCTTAGGGGTCCCCTAATACTGTATCTGAAGTCTCTTTTATATAGACCTTAGGGGTCCCCTAATACTGTATCTGAAGTCTCTTTTATATAGACCTTAGGGGTCCCCTAATACTGTATCTGAAGTCTCTTTCCTGAAATTCAGCCTTGGTGCAGAATTACAGCCACTAGAGCCAGTCCCACAATGAGCTTTCCTTAGTATGTGCCATTTCTGTGTCTGTAGCTATTGAGGAGGAGAGAGGGGGGGCAAGGTGGAGGGTGGGGGTGTGGCCTTGACCTACTGCCACTTTGCTCGTTTGAAAGCCATGATGTCTCGCTCTCTCATGGGTGGGCCAAATTCTCTGGGCAGAGCAGGATACCCAGGGCTCAGTTTACACCTATCGCCATTTCTAGCCACTGGGGGACCATAGGCAGGCTGGGGGAACGCATATTAATGTTAAAAAACATCATAAAGTGAAATTTTCATGCCATGGGACCTTTAAGTTTTCAGCTGGTTTAGAACCTGTATGATGCTCACGTTCCCATCGGACTTCTTTTTTTAGTGTTTTTGCTTTGTTCTCAGATCTCAGCAATTAACTTGATGTGTGTGAAATGGAAATCTTAAGCGTGGCTACGGAAATATTACCAAAGTTGTACGAAAACGCCGACTGCCTTTACGCTTTAAGACAAAGTCCCCAACTCCTCAAAACATCCACACTTCCTCTTAGGAGTCATTAACTCAAACTGTATAAAAATCTGTCATGTCATTGCTGAATACAGTCAATAGGGTTTTATCTATCTCGGTACATATTTATCACTTAGTCTGCACCACAGCATCCAAGCTCACTCCCTGTGTCTCGTAAACATTCTCTATTCCTTCCTTTTGTTCACCTCCTTTCGGTCTCTCTCTCTCTCTCTCTCACACATTCCTCCACTCACACACCGACAGTCACAAAACACCAAAGAGTCAGGCATAAAGGAACAGCGGCTTCTGTTCTGTAAAATGATGTTTGTGTATGAGTGTTTGACAGGGAGGCCGACTTGAGATTGTGGGAGCATCCCTCCGGAGCTTCTCTCTCTATCTCTCCCATAAAAGGCTGTGAAGGAATCCCAGTTTATGCAGCCCTGCCCCTCAGTAACCTTCGACCTGAGCTGCGTGTCAGCGCTGATCTATCCCAGGCAGCAGGATGCTGACACGCGTGAAAACTAAAAAGACCAAAAAAACAACAAAACAGGAACAAGCCACTGCTTTTCTGAAAACTCTCACAGCAAAGCAGGCGCATTGCTTAAGGGTCAAAGCTAAGCACTTTCTGACCCACACAGAGACACTCCCTGCACGAGCCTAATGTGGCTCTTCATTTCAGTTGGGTGTATTTAACGGAAATGCAATAACGGAAAAGTTCCATGACAGAGATTTTCCTGTTTGGTTTGCATGGTTGCAACTTTAGCTCTAAAAAAGGGCACCATTTGGCTGCATTGCAATTGGGGGAAATGTCCTAAAATGCCATGCAACTGTATAGCTGTATAAACATAAAAATCCACGGGGTTTGTACCAACGGCCTTCTTTCCATGAGCGTTTCACCTGGCGCTGACGTCCGTGTATAGCTGACCTCAATATGAATTTAGCCCTTTGTGTTTGTAGTAGTAGTGGCCAGAGTGGGCTCCAGCAAAGAACAGCTTACTGCAGCGGGAGAAGGAAAATAAACTGCACACGTTTAACAGATTTTACTGGCAGGAGTATGGTCCAAACGATCATATTTATTCATGTTTCCTGAAGTGGTGTCTTGTGTGCTAAAGTTGTGGTAGGCATTGGTTTATGCAAACATTCCGTTATAATCTTTCAGCATTGTACTTTATGTGGTCTGAGAGAAAACTAGACTTCTGTATCTCCTCTTTAGCTCTGCTTTTAGGCTTTTAAAAAAATCTAGCCTGTAACGCGAGACTTTGGCCAATCACAGGTCATTTCAGTGAGAAAGAGCTTTCCTTTTGGCTGTTCTTCAAATGCAGATGTGCGTGCACATCATTTCCATGACAGTTCTGCGAACCATAGCTAAAGTCTCAGGGCTGCATCAAATTCAAGGCTAACCTATTACATAAGATACTTTATTGCTATCCATCTCTATACAGTACAGTACTGAACACAGATGAACAAAATTGGGGAAAATGTAGTCCATTTTACTGTCCAGGGAGCGGACGTTTGCTGTAAAAACAGCAGGGAGAGCTGGTCTGCTGGGGTTAGCCTTTAGCCTAGCCTGAAAATCCGGCACATCTGCCCTGTTTAGGACTAGAGGCCGAAGCCGCGGCACCGCCTACCGCTGTAGGAGACGAACGAGGAGACGTGAGAGGCGGTACTTTAGCCTTCTGCTAACCAAAGCTGGGTCACGGCTGGGGCTAATTCAAGTTCATGCTTCTGTAGCTAGCTAGAGCCTCAAATCACAGTATGTCATCTCAAAGAGCTTAGCAAAGACAACAGGAAGGTCAGAATTGTCATGGAATTAGCGCTACATAATCGCATCGGGATGAAATGAATGACTAGTACTCGTACAGGTTACTGTATGAAGACTGTTGTGACAGTAATTCAATAAGACAATATCTAACAGTTAGTGGAGATGCAAATCCAACATAGAAGTAGGCAGAGATAACTCTCTCCACCTTAGGTGGAGGGCACTGACCCAAATGCAATGCAGCCACAAGACAAGGTTAGATGTACTGTAAGATCTACCTTCTCCCACTCTTCTTGTTGTTAATGACCTGCTATTATTATTTTCAGTCTCTCATTTGCCATGTAATGAAAGGAAATCTGCCAAAGTGGTAAGAGTGAGAGAGGACGGCCTCTGTGTGTTTGACATCACACTGAAACAAAAAACAGAAAACTATTAATTTCAATTTTACAAATTACAAATCAGTTTTTGTGAGTAATAAGTACAAAATATTGGCCTCACACAACAACATGAGTGCATTCACCTCTCAGGTTAAGTGCTTTTCTCAAGGGCGCTTTCCAATTTTTCTCTCGGACCTCTTTATTAACATTTCACAACCTTTGGCAGGTGGCAAAAAGACTCTGAAACACATGGGAAAAGATGGCAAAGCAAAAGATCCACAGTTCTAAGATATCTACTGCCGCTCAGGAACAAACCATAACTTTTCTAATTGATATCATTTTTCATAGCAGTGAACATGAAAAATTGAAAAAGACCTCACTGGCATCAGCGCCAAGCTCTGACCGGTCACAAGTGTGTGATGGGAACCTGCAGGCGACTCACACACTCAGCGGCTTTAAACAGACAAACACCCAAAAGTAGGTTTTAAAACATACATTACTAAAGCACACACACACACACACACACACACACACACACACACACACACACACACACACACACACACACACACACACACACACACACACACACACACACACACACACACACGTATGTCTGTATTAGACTATCAGGCTAAAAGGTATGGTGATGATAGAAGCCTTCAAAACCATTATCACTTATGTGGCAAATATAATGGCTAATGGAAATCATGGTTTATATATTTGTGTCAGACACTGCACTTTCTTCTACACACATCAAAGCTAGTCTTAACTTAATAATTCACAAATGTTAGATTTCTTTCAGCCAGGAAGAAACTGGAATTTAAATTACCCTGAGCAGACAATCAAGCTTGCCAAAAATAACCGTTTAATTGGCCGGCTGAACATGGACACGGCTATATTTAGGGGTTATTTTAAGCCCGGCGGGGCATAGGACAGGGCCTTGCAGGACACACTCTGGGTCGAACCATGGATTCCAGCCGTGTCTGTGCACCCTCAGCAGTCCACCCGACATGAAGAGGGCAATCCCCCGATCGGGCTGCCCAGCAAAATTGCCATCAGCTGCTAGTACAAATTGCATTAGAGGACAGTGGGAAGACAGCCAAGCCTTTACCGTCCAGCCGGCTACAGTTTAGAGCAGGCAATGAGACAGCAGTAAGTAACATTAGAAAGAGCAGACTGACCGATTGACTATAATTGTATTTTAATCCATTTGGCAAATATTCTTGATATGAAAACCATCATATTTATGTTCTAGTGTTTCCCCTTTTTTAATCCTTAAAATTGTTATAGCCTATCAAATATATTCAATTCAACTGTATTTATAGTATCAAATCATAACAAAAGTTATCTCGAGACAATTTACAGATAGAGTAGGTCTAGACCACACTCTATAATTTACAAAGACCCAACAATTCCAGCAATTCCCCCAAGAGCAAGCATATAGTGCGACAGTGGCGAGGAAAAACTCCCTTTTAAGGAGAAACCTCGGACAACAAATGAGATTGTTGTGCTTTTAGCCTTTACGCTGTCTTTTACAATGTCTGCTCTCAGCTGAGACTTTTTTACCACAAGCATTGCTAAAGCCTTCAGAGCTGAGCAAGACTACAGTGCGCTAGGCTAGCTAAGCCACGCTAGCAGGTTAAGTGATGCTGTAGGTTACTTTGGCACAGCAGCACTTTGAGCTAAATGCAAATCATTTTCCAAGTTCTTGGTTATTAAAGCAACACTAGAGAACTTTTCCCGCTTCGGTCCCCCTACAGGTTGTCTCACTGGAACTACAGCTTGCGCTACCCGATCTGGCAAACTTGCATAATGTAATGTAATGGACAATTCCGCTTCCAACCTGTAGGGGGACCGAAGTGGGAAAAGTTCTCTAGTGTTGCTTTAGTGAATAAGGGTGTGTTGGACAAATTAAGATTTTGACCTGATGATGGGGTGAGATAAAACGCCAACATGAATGTATGTAAAAAAATAAATCGCAGCAATCCATCCAAAAAGCTGTGCAATTAATCGAATTTTGATCACGATTACAATTTTGGCTCCTAACGATCACAAAAGCAATGTAATAAAAAAATGTCCACGTAACATTTTGCAAGTAAACTCTTATGTTGTCTTGTGTACTGGACGGGAAACAGGACAAGTATTAAGGTTATTTCACAGTTCAAGGTGTTTTCACTGTTGACTTTTTTAACAGTATCACAGTTTTTAAAGTTTAATAAATGCAACATCTTTCCAAAACTCAATAAGTAATCGTGTTAAATAATCAACCAACCATTTCAATAGTGACCTAAATAATTGTGATTTTCTTTCCATAATCAAGCAGCCCTATCCAATAGTTGTGGAGACATCAACACCAGATCTCAACCTCAGGGTGGCACTAGGGGAAAAGTCCAGGGATCATCAGCTTTATGGAATTCCATCCAACAGTTGTTCAGATATCTAGACCAGGGGTCTTCATAGTTTTTTAAGCCAAGGAACCCTTAACTGAGAGAGAGATAGAGCGGGGACTAAATAATAATATAAACTGGGCCTACAGTAACGTGAAGGGCGGCCTAAAGCCTCTATACATACCTTTTTTGCATATAATACTAAGCTATAAAATAGCCTAATGATTGTTGGCATGAATTTATAAATCCTGTTTTAATGTTAAACATACATGTGGCACAGTGAATCCTTAGGATGAACAGTGTCTGTGGATGGCTATCTTAGAGACTACCTTACCTATAGGCCAGTAAGCCTATCATCAGTGGGATTTTATATTTTCTAATAATAAGTTAGATTCATGTTAAGACTTTTAAATGTTTCAAAAAAACTTGACAATAATTTGGAGGCCCCCCTGCATTGACTTTGTTGAAGATCCCTGATCTAGACTAGGGGTGTAAGAAAAAAATCTACACTTGAGTATTGCGATATTTTATTTTGCAATACTGTATTGATTTTCAAAAACGCAATATCGATTGTTTTTATAAATTTTTTTAGTTTACATAAAAAAATATTCATGTAAGACAGTGGTTCACATTCATGTTGTGTTTAAACCCCCTACCACTAGATGGCTATGCTGAGACGCACCACTAGTGTCTAGTGCCTAGCAGTGCCTGACTTTTTGCTTGAAGCTAACAATGTAGCTATGGCTGAACTTTGGCCTACTTTAGCTTATAAACATTTGCTCACTAAGAACCTGTGAACCACAGTCCCAAACTGGCAGTTTGCACATCATATCTTTTTTTAAATATTAGTTTTCTAAAATGATACTATAAAAAAATCCCAAGATATCGCCTTACGCACAGTATGGAAATATATTACAATATATTGAATCGTGACCCATGTATACATATCACCAGATTCTTGCCAATACACAGCCCTAATCTACACCAATCACCAGTGGTGGACCAACCAACCAACAGACTGACATTGCCTTCCCTAAAGCCACGCCGCTACCATTCCTAAAGAATTTCAGCAAAACATACTCGTAAAATGCATTGTTTCCATAGATCTGAAGAGATGTAAACACACAGTGACAGCACAGAGGAATGGTGGACAAGTAAGTAACATCCTCTTATGCCAATGATGGGACAGTCACTTTTCCTACGAGTTAGAAGAGGCTGCCAGTGCCACGATAGGCAAACATCCACACCTGGAGGTTGTGTGCTGTATCTAGAAGGCATCAGTGATTATAAAGGCAAATGATTTTATTTGCATGGCAGCATTTGAAGATATAATTTAACTGCTTTCTAACGTCCAGTAAAGGTTTTACATATCAGCTTGTAGTTGTAGCCTGTCGAATGGCTGAAGCCATATTAGTCTGTGAATATGAGCCAGTATGTAGGACATATATTTCTTCAGCAAATGATTTGGTGGGGGGAAAAATAAACTGACCGACCTCGGCCTATCTTTTTTTCCAAGATATAACCAGGGCAGTATGTGGAGAATATGGACAGAGGACATGTATTTAGGACAATGTGGTTATTTTCTGCTGAAGGATAAAGATGAACGCCTTGAAAATGGTATCAAACCAAATACTTTTCATGAGGAAGCATCAATATATCCACACACACACAAAATATACACTCACCTAAAGGATTATTAGGAACACCTGTTAAATTTCACGTTAATTAAATGATCTAATCAACCAATCACATGGCAGCTGCTTCAATGCATTTAGGGGTGTGGTCCAGGTCTAGACAATCTCCTGAACTCCAAACTGAATGTCGGAATGGGAAAGAAAGGTGATCTAAGCAACTTTCAGCGTAGCATCGTTGTTGTTGGCAGATGGGCTGGTCTGAGTAATTCACAATCTGCTCAGTTACTGGGATTTTCACGCACAACCATTTCTAGGGTTTACAAAGAATGGTCTGAAAAAAGGAAAAACATCCAGTATGCTGCCTTGTTGATGCTAGAGGTCAGAGGAGAATGGGCCGAGTGATTTAAGCTGATAGAAGATCAACTTTGACTCAAATAACCACTCATTACAACCGAGGTATGCAGCAAAGAATTTGTGAAGCCACAACACGCACAACCTTGAGGCGGATGACCAGCAGAAGACCCCACCGGGTACCACTCATCTCCACTAAAAATAGGAAAATGAGGCTACAATTTGCACGAACGCACCAAAATTGGACAGTTGAAGACTGGAAACATTTTGCCTGGTCTGATGAGTCTCGATTTCTGTTGAGACATTCAGATGGTAGAGTCAGAATTTGGTGTAAACAGAATGAGAACATGGATCCGTCATTCCTTGTTACCACTGGGCAGGCTGTTGGTGGTGGGGGTGTAATGGTGTGGGGGATCCCTTTCACCTTCAGAACTGCCTTAATTCTTTGCGTCATTGATTCAACAAGGCGCTGGAAGCATTCTTTAGAAATTTTGGCCCATATTGATAGGATAGGGTCAAACACGGTATTAGTATGGTGTTCCTAATAATCCTTTAGGTGAGTGTATAACCACACAGCATGCAGCAATTATGATGTATCCCGAGTCCCAACAGTAACAGCAAAGTTCACAGCCTTCCTAGGGTGTCCCATGGTCTACAGAAATTTTGCTGATTTAGAGGGATTCTGCAGTATAAGCCAAAATGTTAACACAAATATATTTACAAAAATGAGAAAAAGAATGTGACAAGTTCTGCGATTGGCTGTGTCAGTGTGCCTTAATAAGGAGAGCAGGGCCTCAGTGAAGCACAGACACTGTCGAAGAAGGAACAAAGAGGAACGCTTGGAACATAAACACCTGCCACAGAGCCGGCTCCTGCTTCCCATTACCTCCTGGTACAGAAACAGCTCTACAAACACAGATATCTCACACACACACACACACACACACACACACACACACACACACACACACACACACACACACACACACACACACACACACACACACACACACACACACACACACACACACACACACACACACACACAAACACAAACAAAACACACACACTTCCTGATGTTATTAGGGCTGCTCCCTCTTAGTCGACCAATCGGTCATTTTGGTCTTAGTCAACTTAGATTTCTTTAGTCGATTAGTCACGTATGATGCTTTTTTTTGTGCTGAATGACTTATTTCAAAGAAACGTACGAGCACATCTCTGGTAAACACAAGAATTAAAGTGGTGCCTTTGCATGACTCTTTGCGGAGAAACTCAGATTTGCAGACCTGTCGATTAAATCAACTAATCGATTAGTTGAATGAGTTGAATTGAATGAGTGTTAGTCAACTAAGAATTTCTTTAAATCGAGCACAGCCCTAGATGTTATATCAATACATAACTAAACATTTATAAGACTACGGTCACGACGAATAGCAGTCCGTGTCACACCGCTGGTGGTTCTCCAATTCAAGACCACCGTCCCATGAACCCGGTTGATAATTGCCCTGCTGTTGGAAGTCCATTTCCTATCAGTCTTTCACTCTTTCAACAAAACGATTGCCCAAAACCTTGGAACCTTTGACGCTATTTGCACATGATAACAGCACCTTCCTCTTGTTTTGTGTCACAAAGGAATCTGCCCTTTGTCCTGTGAATTTTCTATTGAATCCAACTCCATAACACACAATGCAGAGGCCGGTAGAGGCTGCCTGTTTGGCAATGGCGCAGTTTGTTTACAGTAATTAAACTGTTGTCTAAATTGGATGTACTAATGGTTTCCATATGTTAAATGCAGGGCAGCATTTTTTTTTTTTAAAAGATAGGAAATGTCCACACGAATTGACCCACTTACAAAGACAAACACGCTGATACACAGAAAATAAGCGGCAGTGATTCAGCACAAGCCAAGTCGCCAAAATTTCACAAACGAAACTGGGGCGATATTTATAGAGGAGCTCTCCCTCTTCCTGATGCTCGGTTGGAACAGAACAGATGAAACAAGCAGGAGGAAAAACCTCAAGCGAAAGAGAAAGTATAAGAATATTAACAAATGAGCCATGGACAGGAATGAAACCTAAACCAAACTTTGAAGGGAAAGCACCTGAAGGTTGCTGCTGGCAAAGTGAAAAGTGAAAGTGGGTACAGAGGTGTGCTGGGATCGATTGGCTCCGCTTTGGATTTGCTTTCACCCGTTGGAACTCGGACTTCATCCATCACCATCGCCACGGTGCTCCGATTCATTCCCGCACCGACAAATGAAGATTTCCAAAAAAAGTAAAGTATGTAAAGATAATCCAGCGAAAGGCATGTTGAGCTGCACACTTGAGCAGATAAAGGGATCAAATGAGATGAATATTTGAGAAGGAAAGCCCGAGCTCGCTGCGCTGTATTAATGACCTTCGCTGTTGCTCAGCAGCACCTGTTAACCCCTCCTGTTTGGGACTGGATACAGGATAACAATCGAGCAGAGCGCCCGGCTCAACACTAAACCCCTCTCCTCTGCAAGTGGCATCGGGGTCAGAGGTCGGCGGCGCGAGGTCTGTTGCTACGGTCACATATCAAAGCGACGCACTGCTGTAAATCCACTGGACTCTCTCGCAGCACACACACACACACACACACACACTAGAGAGAGGCAGCCGGGGCACAGTGACAGCCGGGGCAGAGAGGCAGCCGAGTGCGCCGATCGATAAAACAGTCAGCAGTCGAGAGATGCAGCGCGCATGGCTGCCGCTCTGTCACACACTCACACACACACAAACACACACACACACGTGTTTGCACCTATGCGGAGTCCAACAACACCATAAACAGATAAACGAACAAAGCCCCCCCACGCCACCACCCCCCCCCCCCAAGACACCTCATCCATCATCACATGCAGTCGCTGTCATCACTGTAATGCGAGTCAAGGCTCCCACCTTTGTACTTCTCTCGGACGTTTTCATAAGCCTGGATGAAGTCCTGCTCCTCTGCGTTCGGAGGCAGGAAGGCGGGTTCGTACATGGCCATGCTGGGCGCTCGCACCCTCTTCTTGCTCTTCTTCTCCTCCTGCTCCTCCTCTTCCTTCTCCCTTCTTCTCAGGTCCGTCTCTGTGCGTTTGGGATGTGTGCGAGGCAGCCTGTGCTGTCCTCTTGTCTGCTCTCTCTTTCTCAGCTGTGTGTGAACCCTCCAAAGCTCCCAACTTCATTCCACAGCCAGACATCCCACCCACCCTCCCCCTCCCCCTCCTCACATACCCTCCTCTTGTCCATACCCCGGCTCAGAAATACTAATATAAATGTCAGGCCCCTCCTCTTAAAGACACACAGACTGGAGCAGCCGGCACCACACGCTCACAGCCTGCTGCTTGCCAAGCACAAGCGCAGCAGCAGCAGCAGCAGCAAGGAGAGCAGAGCAAGCAGCACACGGCTCTCTGCTAACACTACAGCTGAAGTAGACTGGGATGGATGGCACGCAGAATGTAGAACACCACCGAAGCACAGAGACACCTCTCTCACTGTCAGACCAATGTTACTTATTCAATTGTCTTGTGTGTAACCGATTGAATTACTCCTGAAATGTATTGCACATTGGGTTTGTTGTATCAACCTCTGATCATAAATCTATATCAAAACATGTAAGCCAGGTACTAACAGTGACAGCAGTTCAGCATTAGCCACTGAACTATTTCCGTTTGAATACATTTAAGCAGATGTGCAGACTATCTTTCACGGCTGATAAATTGTTATTTTCTTAATCCTGTATTACCACAACTAGCTGTAAGTGAAATTTTGCCTGCACCGCAGTAATCTACCATTTTGCCTTAATTTAACAGCTTATACTTCCATATATCTTGTGTCTGATAGATTTCCGATGGTAGACAGCAGGATTTTCATGTTTCATCATGTTAAAGCGCCCATATTATGCTCATTTTCAGGTTCATAACTGTATTTTAAGGTTTTACCAGAATAGGTTTACATGGTTTAATTTTCAAAAAACACCATATTTTTGTTGTACTGCACAGCTCTCTCTCACTGCTGCAGATCCTCTTTTCACCTGGTTTCTGTTTTAGCTACAGAGTGAGACCTCTTTTCATCTTCTTCTTCACTACTATCTTTGATTGCACTTGCACATGCGCAGTAGCTCAGATGTAGAGCATGTCAGCTAGCTAACTCTAGAGACAGTAAAAGAGAGGCTGTTTCTCCAACTTTGGTCAGTTACAAGGCAGGATTAGCTGGGAGACTTCTAAATGAGGGCGCACACGTAAGTAGTTCTTTTGTAGATTATGGTGAACTTCTGTGTGTTGTAGCAGTGCTTTGCTATTGAGAACGACGTAGCATGCTAGCGTTAGCATTAGCATTAGCCGGCTAACGCTAACGCTACGAGCTAACGGTTGTGGTTAGCCAGCTCATTAGCTCATTAGCCGATTTTGAACAGCTCACTAGGAGACTGAAAGCAGGACACATTCAGAAACCGTATCTCACTCAAAACAGCATGGATGGATTTTTTTCAAAGTTTGTATGTGTGTGGAAGCACCAGAGACACAAAAGAAGACCCCAAATCCCAGAAAAAGTGTTTTTTTCATAATATGGGCACTTTAAAGTTACTAAAATCCAGAATGAGTTGGCGTCTGTGCTCTTAGCTTGTGTAGGCAAACTGCGGGGATTCCCTACATGCTAAAGCGACTTCTTTTTTATGACGTTACTTGAGGGCTTCTGTGCTTTTATCCTGTGGCTGCCTATAAAAAGGTTTGGAATACAGACGCAGGTCATTTCTTACTTCCTGTAGAGCTAGACAGCATGTATCGAAATGTGGCTTGTTGTAAATTTTAGGACGAGCTGCAACATACTGTATCATTTTTAAGGTCATTTCACAAGTGTCCGGTAAGTTGCTTTTTTCCTATGTCTGGATCAACAGAAGTACATTTCCAGGATATTTGCCTGACATCTGGCATGTCCCTTACCTTCCTCTCTCTGTGTGTTGCCGCTCTCAAACTCAGTTCGCTTCAGGAAACAACAAACTTCCAGCTAGCAAGCTACACGCCGAAAAATTCCAGAAAATTTGGATCGTGCAACAAGGCAGGCCTGCGTGGTTCTTCCGGGGGAACGATTGTAAAGATTTACGAAGAACACGTTTACGGCATTTCCTGTCTAACTGGGACGTTATTATTACCCATTGGTGGGGATTTGCTGTGGACAAAATACAGACGGCGATAAACCGGTAACAGCAAATTACGTTTTTTTCTTTTCAGGGCTCATACGAATAAGAACGAAAGTTTCGGTGCCTCATTTTGGTGCTTGACTTTCCACTACACCTGACAGCAGGTAACGTTAGCCTACCTTTAGCTAGCAGCTGGATTAAACACCGGTAAAATGCTGACAGCTAACGTTAAACAGTGTAAAGTGTGACTGTATTTCACTGTGGAGGACTTCAACAGCGGGATGTAACAGTCTGCACTGCAGCGCAGCAGCAGCTGCCGTTGTCGGAATTCATAGATATACAATATGTTTATATGGTCGGAATTAAACAACACAGACGGTGCGTCACTCCCGCTAGCCGTCGTGCCGGAATTAAACAACACAGACGCGCGTTCACTCGCAGCTGCCGTTGTCGGAATTAAACAACACAGACGGTGCGTTCACTTGCAGCTGCCATTGTCTGAATTAAACAACACAGACGGTGCATTCACTTAAAACAGCTAGCCTCGTGGTGCATTCACAGTAATTGTAAAATACCCTTTTCCCATCTGGGGTTCAACAGCAATATACTGGTGAAATAAGTTATTGTTATAGTTATTACATTATTATTAAATCTCTAATTTTGACCATGGCCTTAGCAATAAACAAGTCACTGACTGTTGTTTACTACCCTTATTTCTTTTCTTCTTCTTTTTTTTTAACTTTATTGAAAAGTACCGGTTCAGGCACCGGCACCGTTTTAAAAGTATCGATTTAGCACCGGAATCGAAAAAAAACCAAACGATACCCAACCCTACCCAGAATGTATGTGTGGAGCCAGACCTTTATTTCAAAAAAATGAAAAGGTCCATGTATAAGCCATTATGACAATGTGGCAACAGGTGTCAGGGTGTCGTCTGTTGCAAATCATTTTTAGCCCCTTGAGGCAAATCTGTGATCTTGGGCTATATCTATAAAAAGAAAAACGTACTTGACTTGAGTAATATTTAATAAACATAAATTAAAAAAACACCACATTGTTTATGTCAAAATCATCACTAAAGTAGCAGCAGAACCTTCATAAGTGCCCTGAAATAAAATGAGGGTGAATACTCAGTCATTCCTTATTATTTCAAAGATGCTACGGCCTTGCAACTTATTGCTCTATAACGCCTTCATTTGATCAAATTAGAAAAAGGAAGCAGCCAGTCGCAGGAAGGAAATAATCTCATTACAGAGAAGATGCCCACCCAGTTTGTGGCGCAGTAACACACCACATCCAGCAGCCAGCTGTTACATGTGGGCCAGCCACAGAGAAAGTTGATGCCTGCCGCAACATGAATATATTCAAAGCGTAGATATGCCCTTGACATCCAGCGGGAACATCAACTGCCGAGGTAGCCACTGAATATTCAGCAGATGCCCTGACCAGCCAACCTGATGACAGTCCAGACCAAAATAAATGATGGGTAAAGGAAACAACATCCACTCAGCAACACATGCCAAGACTTCACTGGTGGTCTTAATTAAATATAGCTGCTTGATTGATTGTTACATGATAGATTTGCAAGGTGCTTTCATTAATATCAAAGCAAGATGTGGTATTAAAAATGACACTGACACAGAGACAGGACCATGTCAACTAACAGAGACATACTGTGCATAGTTAATGGCTGACGCCAGCCCGACTGTGATGGAGCCTAAAAAGCAATGTCTTGTTGAGGAGTTTTTTGACAGGGAAGAGGGAAGAAAAGATGATATGACCCAGCACCATTTCCATGCTGGTTTACGCAGGAGTCTGCTGTAGCACAATAGTGGAGATCTGACATGTAGGAAAAGGAAAATCCCTTCAGCTCGGCCTGGCTAGCAGACATTTCTTTGGCCAAGGCCGAACTGACATCAGCCAGGACTCTTTCCTGAGAGGAAACGCGATAAGTCCACTCCAATCTCTCTGTTGCTGCTGCTGCAGAAGTGAGAGAGTGTTTGTTTGTGTGTGTGTGTGTGTGTGTGTGTGTGTGTGTGTGTGTGTGTGTGTGTGTGTGTGTGTGTGTGTGTGTGTGTGTGTGTGTGTGTGTGTGTGTGTCTTCACAATCACTCCAACAGGACTTTTACAAGAAGAGAGAGTTCGACACTCCCATTTTCTTAATATTTCTGACAAAATTCCAATTAAAAAACGTGTTCAGTATTATGATTTGATTCAAATGAAATTACATATTATATGGCCATCTTACCCTTTTCCATTTTATTGTTTATTTTATAGTAGGGCTGGGCAATATATTGATATTACAGTACAGGCCAAAAGTTTGGACACACCTTCTCATTCAATGTGTTCCTTTATTTTCATGACTATTTACATTGTAGATTCTCACTGAAGGCATCAAAACTATGAATGAACACATATGGAATTATGTACTTAACAAAAAAGTGTGAAATAACTGAAAACATGTCTTATATTTTAGATTCCTCAAAGTAGCCACCCTTTGCTTTTTTGGATAACTCTGCAAACCCTTGGTGTTCTCTCAATGAGCTTCATGAGGTAGTCACCTGAAATGGTTTTCACTTCACAGGTGTGCTTTGTCAGGGTTAATTAGTGGAATTTTTTTTCCCTTATTAATAAAAAGCAAAGCGTGGCTACTTTGAAGAATCTAAAATATAAGACATATTTTCAGTTTTATTTCACACTTTTTTGTTAAGTACATAATTCCATATGTGTTCATTCATAGCAGTGCTGCCTCCTAAAATCTACACGTAAATAGTCGTAAAAAAAACATTAAAATAAAAATGTAAACGTGATGAATGTAAGGTATGTCAGTTATATTGTGATATGAGACTAGATATCGTCTTAGATTTTGGACACCGTAATATGGCTGCAGGCTGCATTACAGTAGAGTGAGGTAATTTACCAGATTGTTCTAGCTGTTCAATTATTTGCCTATACCCATTTAGTCATTAAATCGACATTACCGACGATTCTCAAAAATGTCATTGTGTAAATAACATTTTGTGCAAGCACCAATTGTCAACCCTACAATATCGTCGCAATATCGACATCGAGGTATTTGGTCAGGAATATCATCGTGATATTTAATATTTTCTCCATATCGCCCAGCCCTATTTTACAGTATCTAATAACTGGACTTGATGCAAGAACTGAGAGCTTAAAAGAAAACGCATTCAGTGTCCACTACAACATGAATTGTCAAATGTGGACAAAGGAGTATTTCAGGGCATATGATAATATGTATGCACTTTAACAAACATATGTGCAATTGTGCATCCCCATTTGTTCACAATATTCTTATAAAAACACAGAGCCAGCCCACCGTGAAACACTGGGGCTTCTCAAAAGGCCAGCATATGAAGAAAGAGTGGGTGGCTGCACAAATCGGCATCCTTTAAAAGCCCGGGGCACTTGGCTGGATTAATATGCGGTCAACATAACCTGAGGCAGCATTTAACAGCTAAATGCTTACGTATCCCTTGTAAATAGGGAGAGGTACAACAGAAGAATGACGTCACCATGTTGAGTCTGGCTTCTGACAGATACAACTGCTCAGAACTCTAAAGAGAAGCCGGGAGCAGACAAAAGTAATGCACTCGGCTTCTGTCATATACTGTAACCAGAACATGACTAACATGTAATGTCTAGGTTGATGTAGTCTGTAATGAGATGTGTGTGTGTGTGTGTGTGTGTGTGTGTGTGTGTGTGTGTGTGTGTGTGTGTGTGTGTGTGTCTATTCGCATCAGGTCATACTCACATTTCCTGCTGTCCCCAAGTATTAAACTGCTTGCTAATGCGTGTGGATGCTAAGTGAAGATATTTAAAACTAAACGTTTAGCACCTCACCCACTATTAACACTCGGTGGCACTGGATCTCATTATGTCATCTTCCTCCAAACACATAGTGGTGACACTTAAGAGTTACTTAAAATTTCTTACAGCGTACCTACTGGATCATTCTAGCTTGGTGTCCACTCCTAAGTGGCTAAATCTGGCTTCAGGACATGTGTTTATTTAATTAAGCTGTGGCTTTAAAAGGCTCGTGATCTGAATGAGTATGTGGAAATGTGCGCGTGCGTGCGTGAGTGCATGTGCGTGTGCGTGTGTGTGTGTGTGTGTGTGTGTGTGTGTGTGTAGCTGACGGTTTGTTTCCCAGATTTCTTTCAACAATACTGAGCAGGTGCATGCAGGGGCGAGGGACTCTGGCAAGTATTCTTTCCACATTACAAGATCTGAATGTGCTGGTGCGTGTAACCCTTTAACACCTGTGTATGTGCACTCTTCCTTCGTGTATACATCCAGCACTATGTGTGTGTGCATTTGCACTTCATTTGATACTCTGCCTGTGAATGGTCCCAGGGGGACGAATGGAACACAACAACCAAAGCTGTGAAATTAAAAAGGGATAGTTCTGCTTTTTTTTTTTTTAAGTGGGGTTGTACGAGTTACCTAACGATAGTCAGTGTATTACCTACAGTAGATGACAGTTGGCAATGCCGCCAGTTGGGAATAGCAGGCAGGAGTACCGACACGGAAGCTGCTGTGGACAAGGTCAGCAACTAAACGTGCTTTAGTCACCTAACAAAAAGGGCCAGCTAAAAATATATATTTATCAGTTTAAGTGTGCGCTATATCTAGAATATTTAGACTGCCCTTTTTTAGCACTACTCACTCCCCAAACGTGTTCCCACGTATAAGCACAACTGTGCCACGCACTGTATAACACATCAGCTGTTTAGGTCACTCTCCATGATTTATGGAATAAACAAATACAAGACAATAAAAAATTTTGATTATGACAGCGACGACGAAATGCTATTCACTGCAGAGACAAGTATATACCTTTATCAACCGGAGTATCTTCTGTGGAAACTGGAGGAAAGGGCTGTCTGACCGCAAGATAAAACAAAATTCTAAATATGGCCTACACGTATACTGAAAATCAATTTTTTTTTAAGTTTAAAAGCCTGTCCACAGCAGTACATTGCTTAGTGTCGGTGGCCCCTGCTGCTTCTTCAAAATGGTGGTCCGATAACCGCCATCTACTAAAAACTCAAAAAATCTGAACCATCCCTTTCAAGATTTTCATTTGCATTATAGGCTACCACACATGTAAAATACAGGATGTATAAAGCACTAACAGGTCACCATTGTATTAACCTCATCAAGTCTTGTTATTAGATCCATATAAATGTATTTTACATGGATTTTGTAATGTTCCCTTCCTTGTACCTGTAACCCTGAATACTAAATATTTTGTCCTCATAACTACAATATGCATACATGTTTAAGGTTGTATGTGAATCTACATACTTTCTGGATAATGGTCAAATGTGTAAACAAGTACATTTTGCAACATTCAGACAATTCCTTGGATTCTCCCAGTGGCTACAGTATAAAGCCGGCCAGTAAGCGGTCTGTCTCTCTGTGGGTGAACCAGGTGAGTTTCCTCCTGTTTGATATTCTAGTGGGGGCCGACTCGCAGGACAAGAAAAATACATCATTGACATAATGAACTTTCTTTTTTTTTTTTCTTCACACCAGTGTGTTCTGAAAACGAGACGCCAGTCTTCACAAATCACAGCACATCTTTTACACTCAAGTGTCAAGGGGATTACTGAAGCACAGCTCACCGCTGATGGAAAAAAAGCCATGGGGGAAACAAACAAAACCTTGTGTACATACACACACTAGAATGTACACACAAAACACACTCACGCTCTGTGATTATTCCCTTCCTTGTATTTTACACTAACGTAGATTTATGTTCACCTAAACTGAATCTATGCTATTGTCAGAAGCAGACATTAGACTATGATTAATACCATTGCAAAGGCATTAGTTGTCCATAAAGTCCAGAAACCCTACGAGTGGTTTTTGTGTTCAGTGTTTCAGCATTGAAAAGGTCCAATTTGAGGACATCTCCTCTCCTCCGTCTTTCTTTTTTGTCAGTCTATCAACTGATCATCGCCAGTCTGGAGACTTGAAGCAGTTCACTGTCAATTGGCAGCTGCTGCCTGGATACTGTTCTAGCACAGTGCAATAATGTTGCAATGCTGCTGTAATAACAGTAAAAGAAAAAAAACCCCAAAAAACAGAAAGACAAGCATAGAAACAGGCCTGGCTCCCTCTTCTGGATATCAACAGTGTCTAACTGAAACACACTAATGCACAGTTGTGACAAGTTCTTGTATGTTATGCTCTCTCTTGTCTGGATCTATTCATTTCGTTACGGCTCATTTACAGAAATTCTATCTGATGGTGAAGTTCGGCATGCCTTCCCTGATGCAACATATCATGGGGAAAAAGGCATTAAAAAAGGTCAAATGTGTAAAAAAGGAAGAAATAAATCTGTCCTGTCTGATTGACTCCTTCAACGAGCATACAACCTTTTGTCTGCTGAAGTAAGGCAGAGCACTGTAACACAAAGGGGGACAAGGAACACACTATGCACTCAGTGCTATTTGAGACGGGTGTGGGAAATGAGAAACATTTTCCAGAAGCTGTAATGACTCTCTGGGATGAACACTTTCAGGATAACGGCCTCTTTAATACAAAGGGCCACCTAGTGGGCAAATGGCTTACTGCTGTCTGAAGGAGGATTAATAGCATAGAGCTTGATCTATGATACAATTACATTTAAAAAGCGCTTGTAGTTAAACTGCAGCTGAGATCCAAATACAGGCCAGCATTTGTAAAGAAAGCCAACACCACAATCCCAGAATTTAGTTTACACTATTTTGTACCTAAGGGATATGATTAGAAATACAAAGAGGCTTTCTCAACAGACCCAAACTGTAAAGCATTAAATGATGAATGTTTTCAGCTCTAATGCTTCCATTAAAAGGGTTTTATTGCAGAAATATGAAAGCCGCCTGAGGGGAAGCATCTTGGTATGTGTCTATGGAGTAACTGTCAGTACAGACAGCAGGTGACTCATGTAGTTCCCCATACAGCCTGTAATAAACAGATCTACTAACTACACAGTACTGCTCGGTTCATCTTTACTGATCATTTCCATAGTAAATCTCTACCGCTTAGGCCATAGAGAGTCTCTGTGTGGCGGCATCTCTGTATCATATCATAGCCTGCTCATAATAAATAATTGAGGAGTGATGCGATGGAGTTTAAGTACAGCTTAGACTCTCAAGGCCAACACTGGGACACACACACACACACACCAGGACTGCAAGAGAAGCCAACGTTTAGCTTATTAAATTCGTGCCAACAACCTTGATCTGCTTAAATTAATAGCATAATTAACCCAAAAGGCATACATTGGCATTGTGATACACAGTCTTTCCCAGACATAGACTAATTTGTGGCGGTGCGCCACACAATCAACACCGGCCGCCACATATTACGTTTCGTTATTACGTTTTTTTTATGCCATTTAAAACATGCAGTGTATTCATTCAGCTGCATTTCCTTTCCCTGCTCTCCTCCGTCTCTCGGAGACTCATGCGTCTCTCTCACTCTCTCAGACACACACACACACACACACACACACACACACACACACACACACACACACACACACACACACACACACACACACACACACACACACACACACACACACACACACAGAGCCCCTCCCCTCCGTGCACACAGCGTCTGTCTCCATGAAAATGAGAGAAGACGGCTAGCGAAATTCACAAGTTCATGAAAGGTCGGTAGCTCGTGAACACCTTTACACAATCACACATTAAAAAGTGCTACACAAAATATTTTATATTCTGAATACAATGTTGTCAGCGTGTTAATGTTGGAGTCCCGACCCGAGCAAACAAGCGATTGCGCCCGCTTTAGAAAGTTAATTAGTCGCAAGTTTGCGGTAAAATGCAGTTGGGTTGTCGAGGTCAAAACACTATATGTAACAGCTGTGAATCAAATAAACGTATTATAAATAATGTTATGTCATTTTTTTACTCTTACACTGAATGTTTGCTGCTTCAATCCAGAGACGTATTGAAAAGTATTTTCCGCGACTGAAAAAGGGATGTGTTGAGGATGAGGACCAGCCTGAACAGTCCGACCAGTGGAATTAGTTACTTTATTAAACTTACAATATTTTCAGGCTTCAACCAGTGCTGCTCAAGCAGAAAGACAGGGTCACTGGGAGAGAAAGAGATAGATTCGTAAGGCATTGAAGAAAGAGTAGAGTAGAGAGGAGGACAGCATCCAACAGCGTGTCCTTCTCAGTTTTTGATACTTGACGAAAATAAGTATTTTGTCCCCCCACCCCCACCCACCCACACCCACAAATTGCTTTCTAATCTGTGGGAAACACTGGACACATTAGGTAGTATGCAAACTGTAAGTCTATTAGAAATACAAACTTTCTTTAAATTATTTCTTCACAGTTCTACTAATAAAACAACCTGACAAAGAGAAATGTGTTCACATTAAAGGGGAACTCCGTAAAACTCTGTTTACTACATGTGGAAACAAAAGTTGTGAAAAGACTTCTGTAGCTAGAGAAAGAACGACAGTGAAGTCTAATCTCATACCTCAAGTGATGTCACTATCCGTTGGGACTGAAGAAAAATAAGACTCAAGTCATAAACTATATTTTTCTGGGCCTGAAGTACTTTCACAATCACCACACTGTGTAACAGAACAGCGGCCTTTTTGATTTAAGCAAAATTATTTGTGGCTATGATTTAAAGTTTGGGGTCCCCTGCTGCGGTTGAAGATGGATGGATTTAAAGTTGCCGTCCGTAAGATTGAGTTAGGCTGTTTCTATCGGCAGCTTTGGCGGTAAGATGTAACTGCGGGTGCGACCTCATCGCTGCAGTAGAGTTCCTTTAAAAAATGAACAGTGTCGACTGTATGACCTCTCATGGGAACTCATGGTGTGGCCCCCCCATCCTCCCCTGACCTCAACCCTATTGACAACCTTTGGAGCATCCTCAAGCAAAAGATCTATGAGGGTGGGAGGCAGTTTGCATCAAAACAGCAGCTCTGGGAGGCTATTCTGATATCCAGCAAAGAAATTCAAGCAGAAACTCTCCATAAACTCACAAGTTCAATGGATACAAGAAATGTGAAGGTGATATCAAAGAAGGGGTCCTATGTTATCATGTAACTTACCCTGTTAAGATGCGTTTGATTGAAATAGCCTTTGATTTCAGTAAATAAGACCTCCTAATGCTGCAAATTCAGCAAATGACCATTTTCAGTTCTTTACAACCTATAAAATGCTAATGAAACTCTGTTGTGCATAATAATTTGGAACAGTGCATTTTGAGTTTTTTATTTTTAAATATAAAAAAAAAATACTGTTTTCATTGGGTGGTTTGTTCAATGAAATTTGACTTATACCCTAACGGTTGGTGACTTGAAAATTATACTGCATACATTTGCATCGACTATTTAGGAAAATCTGTGAAAAATAGCATTCGCATAATAATTTGGAACACAGTGTATATAGATTACTAGAGTTACGTGGGGAAACATTTTTGTAAAATGGGTGAACAGCCCCTTTAAAGATGGGTCACATTGCATGTACTAACACTCCTCAAGCGAAGGCATGAGGTTGACTGGTTATATCACCAGTCGACCACAAGGTAGCAGGGTGGAGTGCTGCCCTCATATTGAGTTATGTTGCAGAGCATGGTGCCGGTGCCTGAGTACAGCTCTCATGCATGCACTAAACTATACATCAGAGATGACCTCTGACCTCTCTGTGTGCTCCTGTACTGACCCCACAGCCATTCTCTGGACAGTAAATCCTCCCTGTGACCAGTCTGACAGCTGACTGACTGGAGAACTTTCAGAACTCAATGTTGTGAATGAGTGTACACTGGGAGGCCGTGTGACTTCAGTAGCAAATAGCACTGAGATACAGCAGAGAAACATACAGTCTACAATATGTATTAGTTATATAGAAATCATGGTGTTAAAACATACTGACAATTTTTTGCATTATACTGTGTCAAGAGAAAAGGCAGGAAACTCAGTTGAAGCCCTTTTAACACCTGGGCTTAACAAGCTCTCAATCTCATTTTTCGAGACCTTCTCCCACAGGTGATTAGTAACATGTCTAAGCTGCTTTTCTAGGTAATTACAAAGATAAATGTAATTTGAAAACTAATTTAGACCTCTGCAAAGTTATGAATAGTCATGTACTACCACCACCCATTTGCTTTTGTTGCATGAGAGTATGAAAACCAAGTTGTAAAATGAAGTTGAATGAAGTTGTAAATTCACAGGGACTATTTCTTGGTCATGCTCCGTGTCATCCTTGAGTCTCTGCTGGTTGCATGGCAACCTCCCTTTGACAACAAGACTCCAGGAAGACACTATGCCTGGCCAAAAAATAGCCCAGATTAAACAAACGAGACATAACGTGTTGGTTATTAGACTTTACAGGTGATGGTAGGTGGAGTAGGTTAACTATCAGTGCATTCGGTAAGGCATAACATGTAATGCGTTTCTTGCATTTCCAAAATGGCCGCTAGAACAAAGAAACAGAGCCTTCTGATAGCCCTCGAGCACATGCTCATCTACATATATACAGTCAGGGATTCTGTAGCAGCCAGTTAGTCAGTCAGCAGAGCCCACAACAAAAGCTCAGCCTCGCCCATGGGTGCTGACACAGCCTGACCTGGCCTTCGGATGGATAGAGGAAAAGCAGTACAGGATGTGGACGCAGGCCTATTGTAGGTGCTAAAGTTATCCAAACTTCCTCTTAGCCAACAGGAGCACAGCATTCCAAACTCCATCAAAGACTCATTGTGCTAAAAATGGCACACTGAAAATTTGCACGTTACAACATAAAGTGGGAGTACTGTACATCTCATTTCTGCACTACGATGTCATACAAATAAACATGTTTACCGGGCTTTTTTTTTTCTTTTTTTTGTGTCAATGAGAAGGATAAGGGTATGTATTGTCATTCCACATGTCACGTGTGAAAGGAAAATAGATCTCTTTCGAGAAAACTCAAAATATAATAAAATAGGTAATAAAAAAGCAGGTAATAAAAGCACACAGTTAAACATAATTTAAAATATGAAAGTAAAGAAGTACAAAAACTATAAATCAAGGAACCTGTGTCGTGTGTGTGTGTGTGTGTGTGTGTGTGTGTGTGTGTGTGTGTGTGTGTGTGTGTGTGTGTGTGTGTGTGTGTGTGTGTGTGTCTTTCAAACGATCCTGCACGCGCAAAAGACGTCACACACAGCACGCTGTTGTACGAGCCTTTGTACAGCAGTGTTGCAAGAGATTTTCGCTAGATTTGGCGACTTTTCAGACCCCTTAGCAGCTTTCTTTTCCAAAAAGATGACTAGCGACAAACCTGGCGACTTTCTGTAGAAGAGAGACATCAGTATTGTCCAATGAGCGCAAGGTCTTTCTCTCTTGCGGCCGCCGCAGTCATCTCTCTCGCCTCCGGGTGCGTCATGTAGTGGGCCAGCGCCGTGCATGGCCCGTAGGCTCGCTGTCGCTCCTTAGTCAGAAGTGACAGAGAGAGGTGACGGTGGCGGCCGCAAGAGAGATGAGCCAGCGCCTTACATGGTGGCTCCGCCAGCATGGGTGTATGTGACTGGGTGAATAAAAGGCCAATTGTACAGGGCCTTGTCCGGTAAGGTGGAAAGGCAATATTGTGGTATATAGTGTATATATATAGTATATAGTGGTTCTCGAGAACGCCAACAGGCCCGAAAACGCTGCAAGCAGCAATCTTTGGAACCAAGTGTTTTATAACTGCATTATGTGGCACATGTTTGTGAGAATTTACACAATACATTTGTGAGAAAGAAAAACAAATACTGGGAACCAAGCAAACGGCCCGTTCCGAGCCGACATGTGCTTCAAACGGGCAATGCACTAGTAAATATAAAAGACTGTAAGGTCCAAGGTAGAGCTGGGCAATATGGAGACAATCAAATATCAGGATATTTTTGACCAAATACCTCGATAACGATATTGCGACGATATGTAGTGTTGATAATTGGTGCTTTCACAAAATATTTACACAATAAGGTTCTTTATAAATAATCATCAGTAATGTGGATATAATGACTAAGAGGGTAAAGGCAACTATTAGAACAGTGAGAACAGTCCGGTGAGTTCAGAAAATGACATCACTTTTACTGTAATGCAGCCAGGAAAAGACAACATTTATGTCATATTACGAATGTGATGATGTGGGGAATTAAAATAGCCCCACATCATCACATAGCCTTCACCATACCTAGAGATTGGCATGGGGTACTTTCCATAAAATCATCTCTCAATGCAAATCAAACCAGCTATAAGGCTAACCATGAAATAAAACCATGCCAATATCTGAACGTACTCACTTATGCCCCCTGTATTTTAAGGAAGAACATTTATTTCCGATACATTATTCGTTCACAAAGAAAATTGGTGTCCTTAAAGGTTGGATTTTTCCTCTTTTTTTTTTTATTAAGGCATTAAGATCAATTTCAAAAAGATGATTTTTTCATTCCTCTTTTTAGTCAACTTTAGCATGGGTGTCCTAATTTTTTCACATGACTGTATATCACTCACGGATGATTTCAGAAATCAAATTATAGCTTCTCTGCAGCGATGGTCGGGGCTGAGCATTTTAAACTCGCAGGGAAGGTGTCCAAAGCACAACGGCTGATTTTGTATAAGATGTAGCATTGTGAACATTGAGCTTTGAACTTGCAATCTTCAGATCCAAAAGGCAAATGTTGATCTCAGTGAGCCATTATCCAGGTGATGACTCCTTTAGCTATCACTTTGAGATAACATTCTGAAATTCTGCACACCAAATCTACAGTGATCTTCAGATGTTGTGAAACATCCTACATTTAATTTGGAAGAAATTGCAGGATTTGTTTATACTACTGTATGTAGTAAAATGTTAAGCACTGTGGGCTCAATTTATGATGAATCGAAAATCTACTATTTTCGTCAAAAACATTCTGGAGATGAAGTTGCCCAAATTTGGTGTCAATTGAAACCAAAAATGTGGGAGATTGGTTTAAGAAGTTTTGCAAAAAGTAGTGTGGACTTCAAAATTACCGCTAGGTAAAAACAGAGTACAGTTTCTGCTCTATTGGGGCTACAGTTTGGCGTAATGTGTTATGAATTTTTTAAGTTTAGAATTTTAAATGGCTGTAGTAGCGCCACCATCAGGGCAATTAGCACACAAATCACAAGGATTGCGTTTGGCATAGGACTGGACTTGTGTGCAAAGTCGTGCACGGTAACATGGATTTCTTAGGATCAAGAAGAATAATAATACATACCAATACACGCTTCGCTGCTCAGCCCCTAATGACAAATCCATTATATATTATTTATACAGATTGCATCATGTTATAGTAGTGAAACGGATAATGACTTGGTATTTCTAATAAGATGTTTTTGATTGATTGTTGCAGCCAGTATTACATGAGGTCTTCACTGCAATGTGCTGTGTATATGTATCTAACACTTGGCCTCAGGCACATCAGAGCAATAGCCGTAGTGTAAATAAGTAATGTGTTTCCAGCATCCCTACAGTTGAATTGGACAGGATCCCAGTCTTTAGTGTGTAACAAACCCCCCCCCCCCCCCCAACCCCCCTTTTTTTTTTTTTTTCCTTTTTTTTTCCTTCATAAAATTTTTTTTTTTTTTTTTTTTTTTTTTTTCTTGACATGACGATCTTATATCCTGTTCAGGTGGCAAAACCCATAAGCAGTCTGCAGGGGAAACAAATATCTTACACGTGTTCCGTTTTGTTTCCTTTTTGCTTACAGTGTCACTTACAAGGTTAACTGTTCCTTAGTGACCTGGTATTTAAAGTTGCAATGGACAGGTCAAGCCAGATTAAAGTGCCTATATTATGAAAAAAAAATCACTTTTTCTGGGATTTGGGGTGTTATTGGTGCTTCCACACGGCTTTCTACGTCAGCAGCCGAGACGAGGTGGCTAACCGTAGCATGCTAGCGCTAGCATGCTAGCTTGTTGTCAATGGCAAAACACTGCCACAACACACTGTAGTTCACCATAATCTACAAAAGAACTACTTACATGTCCCTGTTCTGCAGGTATTCCACGCAAAGTTGGAAGTGCGCCCTCGTTTAGAAGAAGTCTCCCAGCTAATCCTGCCTTGTACTAACTGAAGTTGTAGAAACAAACAGCTAGCTGTTGTGATCCTTACCTAGCTACTGCGCATGTGCGCCTCCCAACAAAGATGGGATAGAAGTGCGATGCCTCACTCTGTAGTTAAAACAGAGAGCTCAACACACAGGGTGAAAAGAGGATCTGCAGCAATGTGCAGTACAACAAAAATATGGGTGTTTTTTGAAAATTAAAACATGTAAACCTATTCTGCTTCAATCTCAAATTACAATTATGAACCTGAAATGAGCATAATATGGGCACTTTAAAATGCTTAGTAGGGCTACAACATAAAAGAGCATCATACCATATTGCTAACCTCAACCACAATCAGACAATGGAAAAAGAAGTTCAGGACTTATTACTTTATCAACGTCCCTATTTATTAAAATTAGTAAACTCTTATTCTTATACTATTGTTTTGTCTTGTGTTCTGAATGACACGCACACCTTGGCCCCTTACTGAAGGATGAAGTGACTCAGCCAGTAGTCTGCGAGGCCCTGTTTGTGGTACAGTACCTGCTTCCATTTAAAAATCAGTGCAGTGTCACTGTTTTTGAAGTTCAATAAATGCAACATATTTCCAAAAGTCAATGAGTAATCATGTTAAATAATCGTGATTTCGATATTGACCAAATTAAGTGTGATTATGATTTATTCCATAATTGAGCAGCCCTAATTTCAAGACCCACAAAAGCACAATTACACCAAAATATATACAGGAATGATATGTAACCTGTGGAATTTAGTGGTCAATATCTTAAACTGAGCTCCATCATTTGATGTCAAGTTGTCTGACAAGCTCTACCCAGAATGCAAACAAGGACATTCCCACAGAGGACAATGGCCCTAACGTAATTAATAAATGAATGTTCAATTGCTTTTCGTCAGAGTCAACATTATGAATAATGATCTTTCATCTCCGTTCATGAAGGTTTATTTTCAAAGGAGTGAACAATCAGCTTTCCACTAAACAACACCCACTGATGCAGTGTGAAACAAGTTTTAAAATCAACATTAGTCCTGTTATGTCACAAAATGTCCCTTTTATCCTTCAAAAGACACTCGCTCACATGTCCCAACTGTCTCTGTGTGGAATGTTTCCCCTTTAAAAGAATAAAGGAACACTAAGCTTAAAAGCACTGTTTCACTGACCTCTTTTGGTTTAAAGTCTCAAGTCTGTTGGACAAGTGACCACACACAAGTGCTTTGAGAGAATGGAGAGATGCAGAGTCCAAAATGGAGGAATTGTGTAGTTTATAAGCTGTGTCGCACCATCCACTTTTATTGAACCTATCAGAATATAAACTGCTCCATAAAAGGAGGGATGGTTTGCAGAAAGAAAACAGGAAGAAAAGCTACAAACGTATTTTTTTATGAAATTATCTTATTGTCCCGTTTGCGATTAGTGAGCTTGCTAAATGACAGTTAGCAGGCTGGCTAGCTCAGAGTGCTTTCCCTGTCCCTCTTCACTAACTCTTTATTAAATTACATAATGTTCAACAGAACAAAATGCCAGGGGGAAATTACGTAGGTCGATTTACGTCCAGCTTGGACACAGGATGAATTTTGCTGTGCGACTTTCTAACCAGGCCTTTAAAAGTGAGTTAAGTACACTTAACACAATGCATCAATGAGTACATGTACCCACCGTATCGCGCGTGTGAGAGTAACACCGCAGTTATAGTCAAGCATACCTGCGATGCGAATGACAGCCCTCTCTGCTGGATCCAGAACTTCCCCTGAGGATGACTTGGAGCGTTTGACCCGCTGAAGTTTGGACAGGTTCCAGGGTAGGGTGTCTCCAGGACAGGGCACGCTGCTGCTCTCTCCATAGCTTTCCTCCACTGGGGTTTGATCCCTGCGTCTGTCTTTACGGCTCGTCATCTCCTTCCTACAAAAGAGATTACATTTTGAGAAAAGCTGGAGTCGTCGGAGCAGTAACTGTCATGCACTACACAACATGAAATTCTCTAGGCAAGTATCAGGCCAATCATTAAACCACTGACTCTTTTATCTAATGGGCAGAAACTGAGGTCTAGAAGAGCTTCACTAAAGCAGCCAGGGTCAGCGGTCGCGTCAGGCTTTCTCCTGTGTGCTGTGATCTCACTCTTCTAATGCTTAACTGCCATTGAAATGTATGACAAGATAAACTCAAAGTACTTAACATTAGAGTGCCATAAAATGCAAAATGCGGGGCTAGACACAGAATGTACTGTGGCATATCATCGGTGGTGTGGGGAGATGGCAGCAGGGTGAGGCTCCATGACCACGATAACAGCACTGTATGGACCTTCACACACTCATGCAAAATACCAGATGTTACGTTGCACCTCCATGGCTTGTTTTGCTCTTCCTATGTGGACTTTGGTCAGGGGATGAGAGATGAGTAAAGTAAAATATTTCTAGAGAGGAGATTATTCCACTGATATAGCATTGCACTCCTAGAACATTGTCAGAGTTACAGTGAACAGTTTTTTTTAAATCGATGCTGTAGAACCAGAGATATTTTTTTATTCCATCTATTTTCACTAATGTCAAAACATGGCACCTACATTGCCCACAATGCAACTAGACCGCCAACAGTTCAGGATGGAGATTCAGGTGTGTTATGCTAGTAGCGGCTAATGTAAATTCACACTAATCTAGTTTCACTTTAAGAAAACCACTAAATTTTGCCTAACAACACAACCAATCCAGCAAAAAACACAGCAGCAGTAGAAAGTAAAAGAAGCAGCAAAAAAAACAAATAAAGTAAGTACTTACCTTAATATCTAGCTGTCCAGTAGTCAGTTCCTTCAGCAATCAAATGCACTCTAGTTTCTAATCAAATGCACTCTAAATCTTGCTAGCTTTTCAACATTTTTCACAATTTACCAACCCCTCTTTTAAAAACATGAGTGATGAGTGAAAACATTGTAATTTCCCCTTGTGGGGTTAATAAAGTATACATTATTATTATTATTATTATTATTATTATTATTATTATTATTATTATTATTATTATTATTAACCGCCACCAACCACGGACTCAAGGGACATGTTATGTGTAACATTGGGGTTTCCCTACTGCGTATCACTGCTTTACATTGCTGACAATCACTCACTATAGTTTTGACCATCTGCGCAGTCTCTGACCTTTGAACTTGGGTTAAATATTTACCAGTAATGTGCAACAGCATCAGATACTGTATAAATAGAAGAGTAGAAATCACCTGTGTCACTGTGTCAAATATCACAACTGAGTATATATGACATCATGCCCATCCTATTCCCCATGAATGTCTTGCACAGTACATTGTGTGTAGTGCTAAGGGGAATAAATTGTCCTACTTGCAGTTAAAACCCACAGTGGCTGATATCAAGGCAAGTGCCACATAATAGCAAACAGTTTATTCAACCATGAAACGTTAAAAAGGTGCGTACAAATAAATATGTGTGGAGACCAGACCTCACACAGCCGAGGGAACATACACACACACACACACCCAGGCAATGTTCCCGGCTTAGCGAAAATACGACCTAACACTGATTAACCTGAGCTATAGTCGACACAGAGTACAGTCTTTTCCCTAGGAATGTGGAAGCCTTAGGTGCACGTATTTGGTGGGGGGGTTTTGGGGTCCTCCCTCAAGAAAATGTTAAGCTTTTTAATAAAAAAAAAAATAAAAAAAAGCAATTTCACACCATTTTGGACAGTTATTATTACCATATGTGTGTCTAAAAAGTAGGAAATGCGAGAGCAGATAATAAAATTTAAAATGCTTAAAGACAAAACTAAATATAAGTCCACTGGGGACCAACTACAATCTTTAGAACTGAGAAAAGTCATTTAGTTAGTTTTGACGCTCACCTCGATTTCACATTCATTTGGATTACGTGGTGCCCGAAACGGCTTGGGTGCTGTGGGGAAACCCTGTGAGTAGTGCACGAGTCCTCAGCACTCATAAACACTGTCTGTATATGTGCCAAATAAACTGAAGTTGTGTTTCCTGATAGGCTCTCTTAGGTTTACACCTAATGACACTTTATCGGTCACCTCATGACACAACCACTTAACTTTCTGTCAGGGGAAATATTTCAAGAGAGCTACGAAAGTACCTGTAGGCTTTGACTTAACTATAGCAACGATGACTTGGAAAATACATGTTATTAAACCATTTGAGTCAAGGAATATTTCTGTTGCCAATGACAAACCCACTGTAAGATATGGCTGTTGCCGTAGGTGATAGCCCTACCCCTCTTCATGTCACAGTTCAGAGTTGAGTCATTGGTGAAGTTACCATGCTGTACTTGTAAATGTTTGGCAGTCCAGCTAGCATTAGGTCATGATGTCATCACAAAACAGCAACCAGGTTCTCAGACACAGTGTGGCTCATTATCGTACTGCATTATAGAGACCACACAGGAATGACACACAGAAATGAATGGCCGCTGCTGATGGATTACAGTAAAAGCAAGTCTACTAATTGGCTCATACATTTTGTAATGTCAAGAGTCTGAGTCTCACTATTAGTAGGCCCTTACCTAGCCCTACATGTGATAAGATAGGTCACTATGTTTGTGTTGTCACGTTGTTGACAGCACTGTGGAATTGGCTGTTTATTTAGGAATTGTAGTAGGAGTGGCAGCCATCGATTAGAACATGTTACTTTCTAATGGAGACATTTTATTCAGGGCTCTGGTGCAATTATGCATACTTTTGTTGGGCACCTTCACGACTCCAGAAACCTGCGCTACTGGCCTGACGCGCCTGCAACAAACTGATCCCAAACGCACACCAATATAGGAATAATGGGATGACTCGGTAAAGCAAGTTAACACTGCTAGACTACTCTCCTGTCTCTATAATTTCCCAGTTTTACTTGAACTGTTCGCCCAAACTCAAACCCATGCACACACACGCGCGCGCAGTAGCACACACACACACACACACACACACACACACACACACACACACACAGCGGCAGTGACAAAGTGTATTGTCTTACCTTACTGCTGTGCTGGATCAATGCGTAAAAGCCTGTCAAACTGCCATGAATGCCGGTGCTTCAGTCTGCAGTGTCCTGCAGGTTATCGCCAGCCAAAACAAATAAAGTCGCCCGTGTGTGTGTGTGTGTGTGTGTGTGTGTGTGTGTGTGTGTGTGTGTGTGTGTGTGTGTGTGTGTGTGTGTGTGTGTGTGTGTGTGTGTGTGTGTGTCACACGGCAAACTGTAATGTTGAGATAGCCACTCCTTTTACAGGAGGCAGGGCTGGTATGGAGGAGGCTGGAGAGACGACCCGCCGTGCAGAATCCGCAGTCCTCTGTGATGTTTCTCTAGCTGCGCTCGCTCTTTCCCATCTAACATGCCTCCCCTGGCGACACCTCCGGATTTAAAGGTCGTTCGTCAATCACGCATTCGTTAGCCGACACGAAATGCTGCTTCTAATCTCCATTAATTGCAGATATAAGGAAGCAGGCGTCCTTGCCGGAAAACATTCACACCGTGGAGCTGCTGTGAAGCTCTGTACCGATCAAGAGCAATTAACAGAGAGCAGCAGGGTCTCGCGCTGCGGTGAAAAGCTGCATGACTCACTGATCGATTAAGTTTGCCTGGTTGTCCCGGGATGAGGACGGTTGTTTCTGCAGCGCTCTCAGAGGGAAGAGTTTAAGAAAATGAAGGTTTTAGGCTGTCATGGTGTTTGGATTATGCTATCCTAAAGTACTGGGATGGGAGTGAGGTATTTAATTAAATATCCACGTGTTAAGAGATGACACATAGGGCTACATATATAGGCTATACATAGCCTACATACATACATAGGCTACATACATACATATTGTATACATACATACATACATAGGCTGCATACATACATATAGGCTACATACATACTGTATACATATGCATACATAGGCTACATACATACATAGGCTACATAGGCTACATACAGACGTGAAAAAATTAGGACACCCATGCTAAAGTTGACTAAAAAGAGGAATGAAAAAAATCATCTTTTGGAAATTGATCTTAATGCCTTGGCCTTTGGAATTAAAATAGCCCTACATCATCACATAGCCTTCACCATACCTAGAGATTGGCATGGGGTACTTTCCATAAAATCATCTTTCAATGCAAATCAAACCAGCTATTAGGCTAACTGAAATAAAACCATGCCAATCTCTAGGTATGGTGAAGGGTATGTGATGATGTGGTGCTATTTTAATTCCAAAGGCCAAGGGAACTTTATCAGGATGCATAGTATCCTGGATCCATGAAATAACTGGCCTTTAAAAATAAAAATCTGCCTGCCTCTATGGGAATTTAACATAGGGGTGTACTTACTTATGCCCCCTGTATTTTAAGGAAGAACATTTATTTATTTACGATACATTATTCATTCACAAAGAAAATTGGTGTCCTTAAAGATTGGATTTTTCCTCATTTTTTAATTAAGGCATTAAGATCAATTTCCAAAAGATGATTTTTATTCCTCTTTTTAGTCAACATTAGCATGGGTGTCCTAATTTTTTCACATGACTGTACATACATACTGTACATACATAGGCTACATACATACATAGGCTACATAGCCTATAGACTATATTTAAAAAAATGCAAACACAGTAAGACCTCATTCTGGGATCCATCACCATTACTTCATTGAGAAACATGTCAAAGCAACCAATATGGACAAACAATGTGTAAATCCTTTAATCTAAGGAAAAGACCTATAGAAAATGCTAAATTTGAGTTTATATAATAATGATCTCCTCAGGGATCCACAAGGCCAGCATGTATTGTCAACAGCTCTGAGTCAGCATTTGTTCCTGTTATATGCTGCTTACCCAGCGCTTCCCAAGATTATTTTGTGTTTTTAATTTAAATGCTTGAACATTTCCAGGCCTCTACAAATCCTTTAAAAAAGAACCAGAGTTGGAACAATCACTCTTTGGGCGCCTGTGGCTCAGGAGGTAGAGCGGCTGTCAAATGATCGGAAAGTCAGCGGTTTCGATCCATGGCCCCTGCAGTCTAGATTTCGAAGTGTCCTTAGGCAAGATCCTGATCTCCAAAGTGCTCCGAATTTGTGAATGTTTATCCCTCTCCTCATGATGTATGTGTATGTGAATGGGTGAATGCTGATTTGTAATGTACAGAACTTTTTTTCTTTTTAAAGATTGTTTTGTGGGCATTTTAGGCCTTTATTTGTATAGGACAGCTGAAGACATGAAAGGGGAGAGAGACATGCAGCAAAGGGTCGCAGGTCGGAGTAGAGCCCGCGGCCGCTGCGTCGAGGAGTAAACTATATATGGGCGTGCGCTCTACAAGGTGAGCTACCCAGACGCCCATAATGTACAGAACTTTAAGTGGTTGCTAAGAGTAGTCCACTCTAAGGCTGTAACCTGTGACAAAGGGTCACATGGCAGACATTGCTTCATTTTAAAGGCTAAAGGCCCAAAAGGTTGCTCTATATCAGACAGTGGGCCCTGCATCAAGAATAAATAATGTGTGCAATCTATCCAGCACTGAGTAGTTATCATGCTGTGGGTAAATATATGGAATTAGCATTGACTGATAAAATATGATACCTATCATGTGCAGGTTCTTTGCATAAAAGGCTTATAATTGATTCATTTATGTACTGCAGAAGCAAAGGACTGTAAATCTAGACACTTATAATGTTGCAACCACTGGATATCCTCACCACACTGCAGTATATGGCCCATTAGTGCAGCCTGATGGTAAAAAGCACTGAGAAGTCTAGACATAATCACACCCCAGTGCACAGGTCAGGTAATACATCCGCTCAGTGAAACTGGGTTTTGACATTTCCACACAGAGCCTAATTGCAGATATCACAAATGCTTTCAATACATGTCTGCTCTGTCCCAAAAAACTGTACATCACTTTGAAAAACTGTTCCATCTCTGCAAATCAGCCACTCCTCCCTTACAAACCCAAAGTTAAGCCATAAAGTGGATTTATACCTTACAGCAGCATTTCAACTGAAGACAACATTGCAGTTAGGGTTGGAAAATATGACCATATATACATTATACTGTCAACCATCACAGATATTGCCATTCCATTTACACTGAGATAGCATTTGTTTGGCACTGCCAAACCAACGTTTCCAGCCAAACGATTATCCCCTGACTCCAGGAAACAAACAAATTTGTAGAAGTGATGCACGGCCTGCAGCTGAAACTCACATACAGCCCAGCTTGTTCAAAGATCACCATTTTCCAGTGGTGGAAAGTACGTACATCTACTCAGGTACCGTACTGAAGTACAATTTTGAGGTACTTTTACTTCACTTGAGCATGTCCATTTTATTCTACTCTGTACTTCTTCTGCAATACATACACTTAAGGTTTTACATAAAATCATCTATGATAAGTAACTTGGTTTGAGCAGAGAAACTCTGAGACTATCTTCAGACATCTGTATCCTAAACGCAGTGCAACCCAACCTGTTCTTATTCCCAACTGGTCAAATACCGACACTCGGTCAGTGGCTCTCAGTGTCAGATACATACGCAAAAATCACCCTTCAGCGTCTGTATGGAGCACACCGGGTAAAGCAGCAGCTCGACCAACAGGCTGTAAGATAATGTAGTATGATGAGCAACAACGGTCTCATTCTTGTCCCACGAGTCACTGAAACGTACTGCAATGGAGTCCAGTCTGGGGTCCCCAGCAAAACCCTAGACAGGCTCCAGTATGTTCAAGACTCTGCCACCAGGGTCCTCACCCACACCAAGACCTGGCAGCCCATCACCCCAACCCTCATCCACCTTCAATGTCTGCCAATTAAGTCCCGCATCACATATAAAATCTTGGCCCCACTGTACCTCTCCAACCTCCTCCATCCATAATCTTTTTGGCTTGGGCCGCTAATCAAAAGCAGTGTCTAGTTGGGGCCCCTTGTCACATTTCAGATGTCTATGAATTGTAGTTCCACCAAAGAGACATTTCTTCTCTAGACGCCCTACATGGCTTCATTTAAATAACTGTTTCAATTCCAATATTTCACAAAAAAAACATAGATCCAGTCCAAAAAACACAAATTTGAGTAGCAGTAGGTAACCACTACAATAGACTAGCTAACTGTATATGAAGTAGTTGAAAACTAGCTGCACCTCTAGCAGCTCCAACAATAAAATGCTTACATATTGATGCATCAGCAACAATCTAACAATGTCATGTATAATAGTAATCAATCTTTTGCAGTAGTATTTTTACTTTTGATATCTGAAGTAGTAAATTTGATGATTATACATATTCACTTCAGGTACACTAAGATTTTGACTTGGTGTGGAGTATTTAGACATTGCTGTTTTGGACTTTTATTTTTTTATTATTTTTTTCATTTCATGTTTATTTGACATGGGACAGATGCTTAGACATAGACATCTGTGCAACAAATCTCCAATGTGCAGCATCACAGCATTTATAACTATTACTAATATCCAATGCCCGTCCCTAGAAGGGACCAGTAATTAAAACAACATTAAACATTGCCACAATTAAAATACATAAAGCACATAAACATACAGGACACCTACATCTGCTCCCCCACCCGCCCCCATTGTACTTCTATCACAACTGGATCAAAATACGTCTTCCTCCCCTGCTGCTCTCTGCTGCGTTGGCAGTGTACCCGCTCACCTCTGCTTTCCAGGGAGAACTAAATTATCTTGTCAGTGACAAATGTCTCACAATCCCCTTACAGTACAGTACATGTATGAGACATTCAGTGACCTGGAAAGGACATGGGTCCTATGGCCTTGAATGACAAGGTGCAAGGGGAGGAATACACTATATAAGTGCAAATCAGCTGTCTAGATCATTTAAAACTGCATTCATGTATGGAAGATTTTGAAAAATCTTTATTTGCCAACATCTTTCATGGGACTATACAGTACAGGTTCTTTGAGGCCATGCACAGAACCATCTTTTTACATTATGGGCATAAAAGACAGGTTATAATTCTAGTGAAAGATCTAGAGATGTACAGATCTGGAAAAATTATTATAATAATAATGAGAGGATTAAGGCAATAAACAAGTACATTTGAGAGATGGGAATATGTTTCCTATCTTCCAAAGATAACCTTGACTTGCTCACAGCACTCAGGCTCGCTTCAAAACCTTCTGCTGTAGTTCTTATCTCAAAGACTACAAAGCCAAAGGCACCTGAGACATTCCCATCGTCATACACAGAGGCTAACTCTGCCTGACAAGCAGAAAGTGGTGTGGTGCTGCCAGTGAAACAGTAATGAATTAAATGATGGCCTTTCAAATGTAGCACTGTCAGCTGTCTGATTGTATGAATATAAATGTGGGAAGCTGACACCTTGTGTGAAGTTACAACTGGCGGAATCAAGATGGAACCAATCTTATTAAAAGGCTACACGTCTGGTTAGCAGCAGACAGCGCTGACCACATAGAGAAGCCTTTTTAACAAACTCATGTGTAAGAAATATGAATAGGTACTACTGTAGATCAAGGTGCACCCCAGCAAATGGACTACTCTACTATAATAATCTACTCGTATTATCACATTATTTGACCATTTCTCTATTAGTTTGAGTGTGATATATGTCACACACTATATAAGAGCATTTGGTAACGCTTTAGATTACGGCCTGCAACATAGACAGCATGTACTGTAATGTACAGCAGTGTACAGTACATGCACAAATACACAATGTGTAGCTTACTAATACAGTGAATACTGATACATATACTTAGGTACAAGGTAATACAATTTGAAGTTAGTTGGGTACATATTCTGATGACCATACTCCCCTACACTGGATAATAATAATAATAATAATAATAATAATAATAATAATAATAATAATAATAATAATAATAATAATAAAGACTTTATTCAGGACACAAAAAGGAAGGTCCATAGTACAAGTTAAAAACAATAATTACAATAAATATAAGTGCATACAAATAATAAATAAAATAAAAGGTCAATAACTTTCACTTGAAATATACAAACAGGAGCGCCAATGTCTCCATAGTCTAGATGTATACCTGACAGAGCTAAAACCATTGCGGGCAAAAGCTTGTGTAATTCTATTTTCAGAGACAGACATTCTACACATGTATCGAAAAATAAGATTCCTTATTAATGCCGAACAGGGAGGCACACCAACGTTAACAAACATTTGACTAGCACTACACCATCTTGGTTGTTTTAAAAGCAGTCTCATGCCATCGTTATACGCTACATTCAGTCTCTGCATATTCTTTTTGCTATAAGACCGCCACAAGTGGGCAGTATAAAGTGGTGTACAGAATGCTCTGAATAAGGCTACCTTGACCTTAGCAGAACACATGCCAAATTTACGTGCAAGCACATTAGCCTGAGCATATATCTTGCGGCACTGTCTATTGATATCCTTATCATCCGATAAATCATTTACAATATGATGGCCAAGATATTTAATCTCATCACACACGTTAAGGGCGGTACCAGATAAAAAGAAATCAGGGAATACTCATTTCCTGTCTTCTTTACTTCTAACAATCATGATATTGCTCTTACTTTATTATTTGATATCAAAGTCTGCACCGTACTGAGAGCAAGCCTTCAACAGTTGTTGCACCCCAGCACTATATGGGCAAATGATTACCAAATCATCTGCATACATAAGGTGATCAGTGAGAGTATTGCATACTGCAATACATCCTGTATTGCAGTTATTTAATTGTTGTGACAAATCATCCATATAGACATTAAAAAGGAAAGGTGACAAAATACCACCCTGTCGAACTCCATTACCAACAGTAAATGGTTCTGAAAAAGAACCCCCCCATTTCACCTACACAGACTGGTGTGAATACCAGAAGACTAAAATTCTTATGATTACTTTAGGAATTCCTCTGTGTTGCCATTTAAGAAACAGTTTATCATGGTTTACACGATCAAATGCCTTAGAGGCATCTATAAAACACATAAAAGTTGTGGAATTCTGGCTATTATAATGATCAAAAATTTCCTTTAAGGCAAATATGCACGTCTGTACTGTGACGACGTTTAAAACCAAATTGGTTGTCAGTCGTAAGAATATACTGTTCCAACCTGTTAAGAAGAATTCTCTCCAACACTTTGGATACTATGCTAGCTAGGGCAATAGGTCTATAATTGTCCATGCAATTTTTTTTGCCAGTTTTGTCTTTAATGAAGGGAAATAATAAAACAGGTAATATAGATTCAGACAGAGTCCCATGAACTAATAAACCTGTCATACAAATAGCAAACAAGGGAACAAGTTTCTTGCTTGCATATTTTAGATGTTCAACGGCTATTTTATTGGTCCCACACACTTTATTGTCATCTAATCCCAATATTGCAGATTGTACCTCTTCTGTATTAATAACCACATTTTCATCGTTGTCAATATTTTCTACCTCAAAAGTATTCCTCCCAATACAATTAAACAGCTCACGATAATGTTGCCGCCACAACTGGCAAATTTCATCTGGGCCACTAACACCCTCAATATTTGAGGGTAAAGACATTTTAGCAGTATCCATGGCTCTAACCTCTTTCCAAAAGTCATTATAACTTCTGTTATGCATCTTACACGCCAAAGAGTCAGACCTCATCGAGTTCTCATTCTTTTTTATAAATCTTAATGCGTATTTCAAATTTGCATTTGCCCTTTTCTTCTCTTCAAATAAAGGGCCCTGTCTGTCTCTACCAGACTATATCCAGACTTTAAAAGCACACCGAGCTTTGGCATGTTCCAACCAGGCTTGAGGCTATATGCCATTCGCTGAGGTTTGTAAAAATGCTTACTGGCAATATTAAGTGTTTCCACAATTGAGTCATATAAAACACATAAATCTTTACTATGTTGTGAATTCTTACAATTAATATCACCACATCTTATGGCGTCTTCGGGCAGTGTTTCCCAGCAGCCATCATTCCTAACATGATATTTCTGAAAATCTTCCATGGTTAATTTAGTCCAGTCTAGTCTTGCTGTGTTAATGCTATTAGCCACAGTAGTTAACATTGGCAAGTTTTTAACATTTAAAGACAGAGAAAACGGTAAATGATCGGCAATGGCAAAATCATAATGAATCGTCACAGCATCCAAAGAAGCGTGTGCATCAGTTGTACATACACAATGATCTAACCACGAAGTGGTATGCCATGCCACACTGATGTAAGTATAACTATTATTAGGCAAAATAACCTTGCTTGACAGCATTAATCCAGTGTCTGTACAAAAATGCATTAAGTGATTAGCAAACAAAGATTTTGTATCAGAAATGTCAGTATTCATGTCCCCTACAACAAAAATACAGGTTGAGGCATTAACCTGAATAAAAGAGCCAACAAATGCTAATCTATTTAAGTATTCCGCTTCATTTTGATAACACTCATAAGGAGTGTATATATTCAAGATAATAAACTTTGTATCATGACAATTAAACTCAATACCAACAGCCCAATCCACACCCAATCTTACCACTGATATCAGTGAATCATAGTTCTTATTCCAGAGGATAGCCACGCCCCCTACCTTTTACAATTTCAGTACTTAAATCAGTGGTAGATTCCCCAGCCCCGTAATATCCATTAGGATAGGTAGAGATGATAACAAAATGAAGATAAGCAAACTACATAGTTCCATAAATAACTCCAGTTTTTTACTTTGGAACAAACAGAGGTCCAGGGAAAATAGTACTGTACTGTCAGGAACATACTCTAGTTCTATAGCCTACATGTTACTGTATATTGTAAAGTAGGGCTACTTACAGTATATGTACAGTATGGTATATCAATGTACTTATAGGGGACTTGAGAAGCCTGAGGTGGGACAGGTTTATGTGGATTGACACTGTTGTTTCACAGTGTGCTGTTGCCATTGGAGTTCAGTAAGTTGAAAGGCATTTTATGATGAGGTTTCTACTGTAAATACAGCTGATAAAAAAAAAAAAACTGCAGTGTGTGACGGCCAGGGCAGTGAGAAGATAATCGATTTGATGTCCCGTCTCAGTGTAAGTGTTATAAACAGTAAAGAGCACAACATTGCAGTCATTGGACAACGTTATTAAAAGTCTTTGCACAATATCAATATTAAAATAAGATGCGAGCTTATAGGTCATGTCATAACTTTCAAACTCATGCATGTTTCGTCTAACCTGAATGAAATTGAGCCAAAAACTCAAGGAAGAGCTATACAAAACATATCTGCACCATTCCTTGACAACAGCTCTCAGTTGCCTCTCATTTCAGCAAAAGTTGATGCTAGACGCTCTCAAGGATGGTCGTGCTCACATACTAATGGATACCCGGTAGTTAAAAATATTTCATGTCTTTCCCTTGTACATGTATGCATTGGTACATGCTGTACAAGGTTAGTACAAGAAATACACTATGAATGGGGTAGAATTACGCTGCGTGTTGCGGGATGTAATGTTACCCAATATTTATATATTTTTGCATAAAAGTCTGTTGTAACATTATTTTAAAAGCCGCTAAAAATGGTACGCAATGAGCTGTAAACGACAACACTGCTGGACTTTACATATTATAACCCAAGAATTTTTGGGACATTTTGGAAATGTTTGAACGTTTTAACACCGGTTTTTAAGCAAGCTTCAGCAATGTTCTCAGTTAGGACTCTCCCAGTGTCTCTGTGATCCACTGACATTTCTCACTCCCCTGTTTGGAGTCTCCTAGCTACCTTTCAGATCTACTCACTCATTCTGCCCAGTTTAAAGTCTTTATTTGGTCTGTATCTTTCACTTCTTGCCAAAACAACAACAGAACCAATTGTCTTCATGAGGTTTTGCCTTCTGCTGTTTGTGTCTCTCCATTAATAACAAACGACTTAAAGGCCAATGCCAACATTCACAGAGAGCTTTCGGATAATATATACATGTGTTTTTTTGTTGTTGTTTTTTTACAACCATTATGCATTATTATTTCTTGGTTGGATTATATTTGTTTATGTGTTTGTTAATTTCCTTGCCACTTCTTTTTATTTATGGATATGACTTTTTTCATCCTCGAATGATACCAACTGACATACATCAAAACTTCTACATTTAAATAAAATAATAATTTTCAAAAAGTTTCTGAATATAACAGCAACATGCAGGGAAAAAAAACCCAATTGTGTACTCTAGAACAAAATCTGGCTAACAAATCACATCACCAGATTTGGCTACAGTACATCTACAAGAAAAGAAAACCTTGTTGTAAAATGTATTTCTTTTGCCAGTCCAATATTGGCCTGAAATATTGATCTACTTAACTAGTTAAACAGCTATTTTGTATATATTTGTCTCTGTTTCTGTATTAATTGTTTTTTTGTCATTAATGTTTGTTTGTGTATGTATGCACCAATCACCAAGGCAAAATACCACATGGACCTACTTTTTGATGCTCAGTGTGGAAGATTTGGGCGTCATACGGAGTAGACTGGAGGTTGACTGACAGCATAAGTCAACCTCAGTGATTCCAGTGAGAGAGAGACACATACACACACACACACACACACACACACACACACACACACACACACACACACACACACACACACACACACACACACACACACACACACACACAGCAGCCAGGAATTATTACTAAACCAACACTGCCCTCCAGTGGAATTATAACAAATATTTAATCTATCGTATTTTATTAAAGGGGTGATAGAATGATTATATAGGGTATTTTACACTGTTCCTGTTTATTGGGCTATTTCCTTATTAAATTCACTTCTGAGACTTTTTTTAGCGAGAAATCAACTATATAAAGTTAAAATATGGGCCGTTTTACAAAAATTGATGGCCAATTGCAAATTTGGTAAGACTGTGTGTCGGAGTTCAACGGCCGGTGCTGCCTGTGTTGCTGCCTCGCCGCCCGGCCTGCCTTCCTTCACAGACCCCGGCCTGCTATGAGGTACTTGGAGCTCCGTCACGGCAGCCCACAGCACTCCATAACTGCGCAAAGTCACTGTTTTTTTGCGCTAATGGACAACCAAACGCTGCTGCCCTGACACAGCTCAGGGCCTGCAACTCCTCTCTTACTGCTAGCTAAATGCCCGGTGTATGTGAGCGAGAGCGAGGTCAGCGAGCTTGTTACGCCAGCAATCTCTTACCACAGTTCCAGTTAATCTTTTAATGTGTGTAATTATAATGTGTTGAGTTATTTAAATAAACGATTGGGGAAATAAACGCCGCTTGTCCACGAGTCTCATTGATAGAGCCTGCGGCTGGATGTAGCCCGTGATTTGTAGCTACAACATCTAGATAAATGTCTTATAAAGATAACAACGGTGTCCGATTTCAAATTAATGAATATTTGTGAAGATTAAGGCTTTCGTTAGCTGCAACTGTCCCTTCAATCCTAGCTACCTGTGTAGCTACAAATCACGGATAGTCAGCTTTATTTTCGGCCTAATTAGTGTATATTTGCAGTTTGAATTTCGTCACGCCACGTATACAACATCTAGCTAAATGTCTTATAAAGCTAACAAAGGTGTCCGATTTCAAGTTAATGAATATTTGTGAATTTCAGAGGATTTCTAAGAGGAGGCTGGCTGGCTCTCATTGATAGAGCTACATCCAGCCGCAGGCTCTATCAATGAGACGGACAAGCAGCGTTTATTTCCCCAATAGTTTGTTTAAATAACTCAACACATTATAATTACACACATTAAAAGATTAACTGGAACTGTGGTAAGAAATTGCTGGCGTAACAAGCTCGCTGACCGCGCTCTCACTCACATACACCGGGCATTTAGCTAGCAGGAAGAGAGGAGTTGCAGGCCCTGGAGCTCTGTCAGAGCAGCGGCGTTTGGTTGTCCTTTAGCCCAACAGACGGTGACTTTGCGCGGGTATGGAGTGCTGTGGGCTGCCAGTCGTGACAGAGCTCCAAGTACCTCATAGCAGGCCGGGGTCTGTGAAGGAAGGCAGGCCAGGTGGCGAGGCAACAACACAGGCAGCACCGGCCGCTGAACTCCGACACACAGTCGGACAAAATTTGCAATTAGCCATCCATTTCTATAAAGCGGCCCATAATTGAGCTTTACATAGTTGATTTCTCGCATAAAAAAATTTCAGAAGTGAATTTTGTAATGGGATAGCAGAGATCTACGCGACCTAGATTCAGAAGACTACCTGATCTCAGGTCAGTTGTTTAGCCTATATAAATGTTGGGGCGTGACCGTTCTCTTAATACACCCATGGGCATGACAAAGTTACAGGTCTTGGGAGGTTGACGTCAACTTCCAGCTTTATTGAGATTCACCCGTTTTCAGCGGCAGTTTCAAAATATGAGATTTTCATAGTAAAGGGGTGTCAATAGGATTTTGAGCTTCTATGTATGTCCTATTTACCCACCGAACTGTCGTTATTCATCTATGACAGGGTAAAATCAGTTTTGCATTCTATCACCCCTTTAAAAAGTGGGATTCAGTTCAGGTCATGGATTTTTTGCCCAATTCCTTACGAGAACAGTGTTAAGGAGGGTTCAGTTTTAGAGGTTGATTGCCATCGTCATGGGGCATCGGTCAGAATGCATGAGTAAGCCACAGAGAAGTTCAGTCCATGCCGCCCCATGTGAAGGTGTAGAAAAGACTGACTGAGAGGGAGTGCAGTCTTTAAATAAGGAGTAACCAGGTGAACTCAATCAGGTAATTAGGGTGGAAACAAAAGCCAATCAGTAGGGAGGAAAGGAAGTGAGGTAGGTGTGGAAAGCAAGTGCCAAAATAAGATAAAAATTAGGGATCTTTAGTACAGCCGCCCCCAGATTTCTAGTGAGAAATGTGATTACAGACCAAACCAAAATTAACGGTCATCAGGTAGGCCAGGAAGTGGGATTAGATGAACTACAGGTCTGATATAGGGCTTGTCTTTCACTGTAACTGCAGCTGTCCTATGTGGCCATCTTTGCTTGGTAGGAGGCGGGTCACCTTTCCTACAGGCCAAAGAGCTCTTGGTAGCTGGGAGTCTACAATCATCACAACGGAGTTCAATTGCAGATCTGGTTTGCCCTGCTGCCATTTGTGCCGTGTTTGAAGTGATGGTAGATAGGATTTGATGTAGTGTTTCCAGAAATGGTCAGACAATATTTGGGCATGGCGCCAACGCCGTCTACTGAGAAGATCTGAGTCTGGGTAGGACACTAGAGGGAGCGCTGCATCATGTTGTCCCATGATGAGAAGGTTGGGGGTGACTGGATCAACATCTGCAATATCTGAAGACACATAGCCGAGTGGTTTTGAATTAAGGATGCCTTCAATTTCAATTAACACTGTTCTCAGAACCTCTTCAGTGACCATTTGTGCACCAAAGGTTGTCCTGAGAGCACTCTTTACCGAGTGTACTTCCCGCTCCCAGACGCCACCGAAGTGGGGTGCGTGTGGAGGATTAAAATGGAAGTGGATTTTCTTCGTTACCAGTACTGACTGGAGAGTGGGAGAAAGGTTATGTAAAGCGTCCTGTGATTCTTTCTTTCCTCCTCTGAAGTTGGTTCCTTGATCACATAGGATCTCATTTGGTTTTCCTATCTGAGAAGTGAATCCTTGGAGGACCATGAGGAAGGAGTCTGTATCCATATGACTGAGGAGGTCAAGATGTACACATTGTGTTGTGAGGCATTTTAATATTATACCCCATCTTTTCTCAGATCGGCGGCCGATCTTGACATTGTGTGGTCCAAAACAATCTGTTCCTGTCGAGTAGAAGGGAGGTTCAAATAACCTGAGACGAGCAGCAGTAAATCAGCCATCTTTGGGAAGATTGGTTTCGCTCTCTGGAAAGCTGGATACGTTATTCGAGACATCGTTTGGAAAGCTGGATATGTTCTTCTGAAAGCTGGATATGTTCTTTGGAGCCGTGAACCTCTTCAGGGGTCAGCTTGGCCACATAACCAGCCTTCTCAAGGTTTGAAATTTTATCACAGTATGATATGGCTTTCTCTGGATCCTTGGATAATTGATATTCAGTGTTACGAAGTAGTGACATCACTGCAGAATGAGGAATGTTCAGAAGAGGAGAATTGGCTAGCCTAAGGAGGGGAGTGGTATAGCGTTCAACTCCTTTGACTTGAACCCTTTCTGTGGCCTGTTCAAGACGCTTCATGGCTTGTTGGTCTTGCCTTGATCTGATGCCTGCTTTCTCACTGCGTACAGGTAGAGTGTCAAGTTTCCAAAGTTTTTCAACATGGTAGTGCAATTCATCTGCAGGGGAACTGAAAGATGTAAACAGACATTGGACAGGCACAGATGTATCTTGTGGTTGAAAGTCTTTGATAGGGCCTTGAAGTGTCCATCCTTGACAGGTTTTGACAGCTGCTGGTGACCCAGAAGGGCCTAGTTGGACAGGAGCAATAGGTGTGATTAAGTGGATGTGATCTGAGCCTATAAGCAGCAGTGGTGATGCTTTATTAATGGATAGTAATGGAATGCCTTGGAGATGCTTGTATTTCCTTTGAAGATAAATCACAGGGTAGGTGATCCAAGAGTGCTAACTGGCTTGCTGTGAAGGCATGATTGACGGTGAAAGTCTTCTCAGGGTATGCAACAGGAGAGAGCTGAAAACTTACAGATGAGCCATGAAGAGTTTCAACATCTTGGTAAACAGTTCTGAGCGATAGTTTTTCAGCTTTACCTTTCAGGTGGAGATGCTGAGCAGCTGACTGCAGAAGAATGGTATGTTGAGAACCATCCATCAAGGACAGCATAAGTTTCCAAGGTTTTCTTCCCAAAGAAGCACTTTTACAACTTTCAGGAGTACACCATGGTGGCACAGAACTTCTGCAGGTCACACTTAGCGGCTTGGTGAGTGCGACCACAGTGCCAACAGCGTTTATTCTCCTTTATCCAGTTTACCTTTTGAGCTTTTGTCTTATTTGTGAACTCCGAACATCTGCTGATATGATGTTCACATGATGGGCAGTATGCACAGGTTGCTCTTGACTTTGGAAGGAGTTCTGGAGTTGGCGTGGATTCATTGGGTTTGTGTGCCCCATGTAGAATTGTGGTTGGAGCAGGTATGAACTTACGGGGATGTCTTTGGAAATTTCTTTTCTGGGTTGACACCGAGCTTCAGATTGCAACCAAGATGAGAACACAAGCAAGTCATAATTCATGATACCTTGGTTTCTGAGACATGTATGCCATTTAAAGCGACTGGAGTGTTCTGCAGGCAGCTTTTCAAGTAGACGATCCCCATGAGAGCCACAGAGAAGTTATGCATGTCCTTGATCTTCCATAGTGCTAAGTAGACCAACAAGTGCATGTACAAAAAGAGCAAAGTTATCAAGAGCATGACCATCACCTACTCTGATAGGAGGGAGATCCATGATGTTCCTGAGCTTCTTCAGTGCTGGTTGTCTAGGTTGCCCATAACGTTCATCAAGAGCATTGATGGCTTGTGTGTATGGGTTAGAATCATAGGAAAATGCAACAGCTAGGTGTTTCGCTTGGTCCACTTTGAGATATTCCAGGAGAACACGATATTTGAAATGCTCTGTTTCATTAGGTTCAAGTAAATTACTGAGTGCCATCTGTAACATCCTGTACTGCATTTCATCCTCTCGAGTAAGGTCTGGGAAAGAAGGACCCTCAAGCTTGTATACATGTGTTCTGCCTGTAGGGGGTGCCAAAGGTCTCCGTTCGTGGTGACTATGAGATGTAGAAGACTGATGCCTTAAAGGAGAATACTGCCTCTGCTGGCGGAAAAAGGAAACAAGAGGCTGAGCACATGGACTTTGTAGGTTAACCTCTGCTGGTGCTGCAGGAAAACTGGGCTCTCGTAAAAGGATTGGTCCGGGTGGACCAGCTGAAGGAATTGCATTATCGAGGTTTGGAAAGTCAGGTAAATAGGGCAAGCTCAAAGAAATTGCAACAGGATGATGTCTGATCACAGGTGGACAGGAGGAAGAGGCATTAGGCATTAGGCTCGTTCGAGATGAGCCAGATCTGCGCAGAATCGATCACCAGCGATCGCCGCCCAATGCATGCCGGTTAGATTTGTGTCCGACTTGATCCCAACTTGCTCTGACGTCATGCACACGTGGGCAACGATAATCTCACGAGACCAAGGCGGCCGCAGTTCTGAGACGCAGGCAGTGCAGTTGCTTTTCTCCAACTACAAGAGCCAGGCGGACGCAGGCGGACCCAGTGCATGCTGGGAAACGCCGGCCTCTCAGCTGATCGAACAGCTGATTGGTTCAGAATCGACAAAACACGATGACGTTTTATATAAACTTTTTATCGATTTTCAATCGGAGGGATTTTAACTGTGATTTGTCTGATTTAAAAGCTTATTCTGTACAGAACACATGTGTGGCTGATAGTATAGACTAAATCTGCGTTGTTAATTAAAATCAGCAACAGATCGCATGTAGAGAATTTTGACAGCTACTCTGTCATAATAAAAACAACTGGAGACTGTGTAGGAGCTGATATATGGGTCTGATAACATTTTATTAAATCGGAATCGGACCACAGTGTTTCTGTCACTTCCTGTTCAGCCTGAAGGCTGCTGGAATCAGCTGGAAAACTGTCTGACTTGAGAACGGACGTTTGTCACCGCCCCAGGCTGCTGCCACCTGCTCTCGTCTACTTTACAGGCGAGGCGCAGTTCATCTCGAACGAGCCTATTATTTAGCCAGTAATTCAACACTTGGAAATCCAGCAGCTTGCGGTTGTGCTTGAGAAACTACTGTTGGGCGACGCACTGAGTGTCTGCTCTCTGTAGATAACACAGGCCTGGATAAACAGGAGGAATCAGGAGTAGACGATCTATCCATCATACACTTAATACCCCTCATTGTCACTAAAAATTTCCTTCATGATTTCAACATGAGGATCATTCATCTCATCTTGCCCTTTAACGTCATCCTGCGACCCGTGTGTGTCTGTTGTATGATGTGGGCATACTGTCTGGCAAGCAGCACCTTTCACTCCAGGATATTGGACTTCATAATCTTCTAGATAAGCAGGAGGTTGAGTTTTCTGATCAGAACGTCAAGGAGTCTCATCTAATAACTTTGCATCCATGACAATAGTCTTAATCCGGAAGGATTAGGACCATGTTAAGGAGGGTCCAGTTTTAGAGGTTGATTGCCATCGTTACGGGGGCATCGTTCAGAATGCGTGAGTAAGCCACAGAGAAGTTCAGTCCATTCAATGAAGATGTATTTAACAAATGATAATAACAGAACAGACACACATGGGTTGGAGAATCAGCTGCCGCCCCATGTGAAGGTGTAGAAAAGACTGACTGAGAGGGAGTGCAGTCTTTAAATGAGTAACCAGGTGAACTCAATCAGGTAATTAGGGTGGAAACAAAATCAGTGGTGATGACAGGGGAGGAAAGGAAGTGAGGTACAGGAAGTGAGGTAGGTGTGGAACACAAGTGCCAAAATAAGATAAAAAATAGGGATCTTTAGTACAAATAGTCTTATTAAAGCCATTGGAAGAAACTCTGTTTTATCGACTAAGCCTCAGACATAACATTTGCCACATCAATGGACATCATCCTATCCCTCAAGCACTTAACATTCTCCAGGCATCTACTTCCATACCCAACGGAAATACCACCTTAGCCAACGTGGGCCTTTTTCTCTTTAAAGCATCACAAGACTGGTATTTTTTAAATCTGTTTGTGTGATGGAAGGCACATATTTTCAGAGAGCGTCACGCCAATGAAGCCAGAAAGTAATGACTGAAATGTGGAACGCTGTGGGAAACATTATGTTCATTCTATATGATTTACGTAAACAATAAATGGAAAGACTGAACGCAATCTCTCCCGCAATGAGTCACTTTTGGAGCAGACTGCATCATGGGAGAGCTTGTGCAGGCAGTACGAGGGAAGCAGAGCGCTTTGAGAATGTGTTTGCTGTAACATTTGACTGTGTATCAACAATATTAAAGTGAATATATAATGTGATTATTACAAACCGCCAAACACGCTCGCACACACAGTCACACCACACAGGCGTGCAGGATGCAGCGCTGGCTAGACGCACACACAAACACACGCATAATCCACACACATGGCGGAGTGGGAAACCACATATACACACAGGAGCACTCATTCGCCATAACCACATTCATACACACACGCACACTCCTACAGTGCATACCTCGCCACTATTGGTCCAGACCCAGACACCGCATGCCAGTGCACCTCGCTCCCTGAGCCGCAGGCCGCAGGAGTAGAAGAAGAAACAGATGGGTACCAGCTGTTTGGATGAGAGCCTCGGGTACACAGCTACTGTATTGCAACCCCACACACACACAGACACACAGACACACACACACATGCATGCATGAACACAAACTCATTCAAAGTTGTTTAACTGTGCCCCTGCCTATACTGCCTCTAGTATTTATTCACACAGCATTTACAGGTGATGTATTGTTAGGGCTCTGTTAAACAGCTGAAGATGTGAGGTCATCAATCCACTGATGTTAAGATGCTACACAGAGCAACTTTAAAGAGGATTTACAGTGCAGTCTGTAACTGTTTGGACGGAGCAATTAGTTTAGCTCTAGGCGGGCAACCTTCATTTAAGACAAGAGAAAAAAGGAGAAATGAAATATAGAGAAGAAAATGTATGAAACAAAGAAGTATGGCTGAAGAATGAAGAATCAAGAAATCTCCAAAGGAAACAAATGGGTTTTAAGATGTGCACTGATTTGGCTTCTCTGAGACGAGCACATTCCATTTGAATTGAAAGAATAACTACGAGGTTAAAGTGCTGACTTTGAATGTGTTCACATCCATGTAAAACAGTGTAGGAATGGTACAAGGCAACCAAAGGGTTTTTTTAGGCCAAAATGTTGAATTCCCTTTGACTGTCCAAGCCAGTCACCCCACTGAACTTGTGTTTCACTTTCTGAAGAAAAGAAAGAATTTAAAAAGTCAACCAGAACTAGACTGCTGCACTACAGGCCGGGCAGGGGAGACACCAGGTTTCTGCTAATGTCTGTGGTCAAATAATTTGCAACCAAATATTAAAGCTGCCCCAATCAATATTTATATGTTAACAATTGGTCAAATGACTGCATAATGTGAAAGGAGTCGCTACAAACAGTCCCACAGAGAATTATTACCTGACTTTGCAGGTTCGCCTCAGCTGTATGGAGAGTTTTCAGGTTGTTTTGGCACCTTCACTCTCACGACTATCAGTGTAGTTTCCAGCGGTAGCTGTTTCCAGCAAAATGCTCTGATGAGCTCACTGTACACTACCTACCCACCACCAAACAGTAAACAGACAAAGTTAGCACCTAGCTGGCCAACATAGCAGAGCATTTAGCAGCTAAAGAACCAGGTTTTCTCCTTCAAGAGTTGGTGGAGACCAAAACAGAGCTAAAAGGAGAGCGAACATCCAAATTATATTTGTCAGTTGGAGACAAATAGGCTACAGCTTGAAATTAATGTTAATGTTGCTTCACAGCTGCTGGATGTGTAAATACCTGTAGGTAAGTGTTTTCCATATCAACTTCAAATGTCCATAACATATCAGCGTGTTGTTTACAGCTTGTTCCGCTGACCTTAAATGTAAAATATATATTTTTTTGTTTTAAATAAGAGGTTTCTTTTTTAAATTGTTTATGTTAACTGTCAAAATTAGTAATGGTCTACTAAATATGTGGGAGGTATGTACTGTATAAAAAGGGACTACAATTCCCTCTATAATTAATTTGATCTAAATATCCTGAAACTGAGGCGGACAGTTTTTTGACAGTACTTTAAAAACTTAATTATTATTAAAAGGTTTATTTAGATAGGGACAGATACAAAAAAAACATAGATAAGCTTCAACAGTCATCTGATGTATGTATCATAGTGTTTTTAGCCGAAGCTAATTCTCAAATATTGTTTCAAGGCAACAGAAAAATGTGTCACTTGACTGTACTACTAGTTACAGGCTTCACTGCATAATGTAGCAATGTCATTAGTACTGGTGTAAGAGAGCAGGTGTATATGTTGAAATAGTATCACTTCGGAACAATACATGTAGAGAGTTACAGTATATTTAAAAAAAAAAAAAGATATGAAATGAATATGTCTTCAGATGTTTGTTTTCTCAACAACTGTGACCACTGTTGCTTAAATAGACAAGTTAACTGTGTACAATGAGGGCAGTGGATGCTGTTTATCCTTCAGGAAAGGATTCTTTCTTTCTTTCTTTCTTTCTTTCTGTTTTCTCCCAGAACCCAGCAATTTGTGATCCAACCTCAGCTATCAACTTTCTTCCTATGAGTCAACCGAGGTGGTGACTCCTTCAGCTCATTACAACATGACTTATTGAAACCAAAACTCTCCCTGTAATGCCTGAAATGTGCGTTTCCTCTGTCTGATGCCATTAGTTACAGCCAGCGGTTGTTCCCTCTTATTACATCCACTTTGAACCCAATCTGTCTCATTAAATAAAAATAAAAAAAGATTCTGCATTGTGTGATGTACAGTAAAAGTTAGGGTTTAATCCATCAGTATTTGAGGCTGCTTGTGACAGTCCTGCCACTACAAACGTGACATTAAACATCACAGAACGCCATCTGCGCAGCTTACCGGCATCCTGGAGCGACACTCCACACTACTGTACCAGCCATTGAACACTGTGCAGGAAAGAAATGACAAATGGAAATGGTATTGTGTGTATGGTTGACCACGGCCGTCCTGAGATTTCCAGCTTCGGCGCTGATGTGGTCGGGCCAGTGTGGGTTTAGAGGGCAGAGCGGAGCAACAGTAGGCTGGTTCGGGATCTTTTTCCCTCCCGAAGCCAACAGGATGTCTTTAATGAACCACAGTGTGTTTGAACTGTCGCATCTCACCATACAGCAGTCAGGGCCTCATCGCTGGCGTGCACAACATGAAAAGGAAGACGCAGTGAAATAAGAAACACACAAAAAAAAAAAAAAAATAGAAAGATGTATCACATCCAGTAAACGCCGTCTCCGAGTCAACGACCACAAATCAAATGTTGGCAATAATGGAGGGGAACATCTTTGGGTAGCGTATTGTAGAGGTTTCAAGTGACTGGGGATGGGCGGGGGCGGGGGGGGATTGCAGATTGCAGCCAATGTTTTAGTGAAGACTGTAGTTGCTTGTTGATTTATTTCTGAGTTGTTTTTTTTAGGGAAACCCTGTTGTTTACAACGGGGTCCACTGTGCTGGGGTTGACCCTGCTTGATTTCTACTTGCTGCTACTTGAGTGAGTTTACCTGCTCAGTCCACAAGATGGTGTTGCTGGTGTGTGGTATGAACTGAGCGAGCTGCGGGGCCATCTATTGTGGCAGCAACAAAGGGAAAACAGGCTTGCATCATTATCACGATATATCTGCAAACTGTGCTGATGGTTCAGTAACTGGGAGTGTTGATATGCTGCATATTGTTTCAATTACTCCAAACTGTTGTTCCGGACCATGCCATAGGAAAATGCTCAAAATACTCCATGTTTGATCTTGTGGGCTCTTGTGAAACTGGAAATGAATGGTGATTAACTATAATGATGATCATCATGGTGAAAGGTTTTGTGCCACAGGTTATTTGACTGTGTAGAGTAGGCCTTAAAAAAGGAAAGCCCCTCAAAAGGATTACAGTTTGGGAAGAATATTGCACGTGGATCTAACATTCAAGTCACATTGTAGTTGAGGAAACAGAGGCAACCATAACTTACAGTCAGCAAATAAACTTTTATCATATTTAATGCAAAAAACCAAAAAGAAAGGCCAATAGCTCACACAAATTCTATAAATGTGTGACAAAGTGGTTTTCTTTCCACGTTGCCTGGCAGTGGGAAACATGTGAACTGCTTAGGTCTAGCTCAGTTTTATTTATGTGTGTACGTGTGCATGTGTGTGGTGTTGTAGTGGGAGGCTTTGTCGTGTTGAGTGAGGAAAAAAAAAGGATATGGCTATGATTAAAGTAGGCACTAAAGCAAAGGTGGTAATTGGGGTCATAAACACTCACTTTTCCATTTACCCCCTTAATGAAGCATTCCTGTTTATTCTGAGCAGCCGATTCATCAGAAAAAAAAAAAACAGCATCCACTCCGAGCCAGATCTGCTTATGTTATGGTGGTGGCATGACGAAGGATGTCAACAAATACGGAATGTACAGGACGCAGCATAAACAGGCTTACGCTACTTACTCAAATCAGAACACGAAATCGGTCCACACAGATCCGATGTTTTCGTCTACCGCAGTGAAGCTTTAGTGGACATTTTACCCTCTGATGTGTGATTTATGAAAGCCTGAGTCAAAAAAATTTTTTAATGTGTTTTTACTCCTTTCAGGGCATGAAAAAAAAGAAAAAAGAAAATCACTTTTTTTTCAAAAATATGATTTTTTTCAAAAAGTTACAGACATGTCCACTACACTGGACTACATGTGCATAAGCACTCAACATTAACAGTATAAACTTAATGGAAGAATGAATCAAATTGAGTTTTATCATAAATCCATGAACAATTATTTGATGTTATGCTTTGAAAACATTCTATAGCCCTATTGCAGCAGCAGTGGCAGCCAAAACTGTCCTGTCCTGTTAGTAGTGTCCTGAGGAGACAGTCTCGGGACAGTCAGACACTGTCCTGTGACTCCATGACTGTCCCGGGACAGTCAGACACTGTCCTGTACACTGTCCTGTGAGTCCCAGACACTGCCCTGTGATTCCCAGACATTGTCCTGTGACACCCAGACACTGTCCTGTGACTCCCATGACTGTCCCGGGACAGTCAGACACTGTCCTGTGACTCCCATGACTGTCCCGGGACAGTCAGACACTGTCCTGTGACACCCAGACACTGTCCTGTGACTCCATGACTGTCCCAGGACAGTCAGACACTGTCCTGTTCACTGTTCTGTGACACCCAGACACTGTCCTGTGACTCCCAGATACTGTCCTGTGACACCCAGACACTGTCCTGTGACTCCCAGACACTGTCCTGTGACACCCAGACACTGCCCTATGACTCCCATGACTGTCCCGGGACAGTCAGACACTGTCCTGTGACACCCAGACACTGTCCTGTGACACCATGACTGTCCCGGGACAGTCAGACACTGTCCTGTGACACCCAGACACTGTCCTGTGACTCCATGACTGTCCCGGGACAGTCAGACACTGTCCTGTGACACCCAGACACTGTCCTGTGACTCCATGACTGTCCCGGGACAGTCAGACACTGTCCTGTACACTGTTCTGTGACACCCAGACACTGTCCTGTGACTCCCAGACACTGTACTGTGACACCCAGACACTGTCCTGTGACTCCCATGACTGTCCCGGGACAGTCAGACACTGTCCTGTGACTCCCGGACACTGTCTGACTGACTATGTGTCGCTTCTGGCTATGTCACGTACGGCTGTTATCTCATTGGTTGCGCTTTCGAGAGGTCAGCGGCAACTATGTAAAAGTTGAACTTTGAGCGCAGCTCAAAGCAGCAAATCCGAGCATTGCGCAACACCAGGGATAGCGCAGTGTATAGTTGGGCGGCACTGCTCTTCCCATAGGAAATCAATCACAAAGCGGTTTTGCCAGCTATCATGTGTACCCCCGGGAAGTGTTAGAATTTCTACTTAGGGCTGGGTGATGTATTGATATTATGTCAATATCAATATATGAGGCTAGATATCGTCTTAGATTTTGGATATCATGAAAATCATAATATGACACACATGTTTTTTACTGGTTTTAAAGGCTGCACTACAGTTAAGTGATGTCATGATGACTGTTCTAGCTGTTATATTATTTGCCGTTACCCACTTAGTCATTATCTCCACATCACTTTTGATTATTTATCAAAAATTATGTCATTGTGTAAATTTTCTGTGAAAGCAACAATAGTCAACCCTACAATATCGCTGCAATATTGACATCGATGTAGTTGGTCAAAAATATCGTAATATTTAATTGTCTCCATATTGCCCAGCTCTATTTCTACTCTATTGTTTTTAAATTGCGAAAAATTGAAAATGCGCATAAAAACAGGAGGATAGAATGTACTTACTTTCCTTTGGTTAATATGGAACATAATATGGAGTTCAATAAGGAGATGAAATATAAATCGTCCTGACTCTCAGCTTTTCTGTCCTCATCTCTTCCTCAGGTTTCTGCACGCACAAGCTGAAAGCCTATTGTTAACCAATCTCTTCAGACAGGAGACATTTTGGTCTACAACCTCTCACCTTTAGCCAAACATAACTCCTCCCCCCATCCTTAATGGATGAAGTGTTTTAAGGCTGGTTTAGAAAAGGGCTCAAAACAATTAAGGACCTATATATTGGCACCATGTTTAGATCTGTCCGCAACTCTCTAATACAATCTCCCACATTCATCTTTTTTTATATTTTCTAGATCGCCACTTTGTGAGAAACACCAATTCACAATTCCCACACCCCTAAATCTGCCTTCGATAACATCTTAGAGGTCAATATCAGTAACAGGGCTTCTATTTTTCGCATGCGTGGCTCATTTCATTTCCATGAGACCTGCTATCCTCTCTTTACGTACTACTGTATTGTTTATATTGGTTCTGGAAAATAAGAATAGAAAAATCAGCCTTATGATAACCTTATGGTTGTTTGTTTTTCTTTTAGTTGTAGTTTTATATTATTTCTTTTTGCATCTTTTTACATGATTTAAATGACAGATGAAACACGTAAGTGATAGCTGGAAATGAAAAGAAAAATGTGTAATATGTATGTATGTATGTATGCATGCATGTGTGTTTATGTGTGAGTATATATGCATGTATGACTTTGTATGCATATATAAATAAGTGAAAAATTGTACAAAAGTAGAAAAAGGGGATAGGACCAGAAAAGTTTTTTTTACTTCTTCCTATTCATCTTTGAACATTGGAATCCTTATTTGAATCATTTGCAATCACTTTGAAAGATATGTTTGCTGAGTATTTTTTTTTTTTTTGCTTGTGCTGAAATGTTACATGTTCTTATTTATCCTTTATCTTTTTATTTTTAACATGTTCAAAATTAACTAAACCGACATTTCTTTTACTACTTTACTACTTACTTACACACTTACACACAGCACTGATGGTGTGTGTGTGTGTGTGTGTGTGTGTGTGTGTGTGTGTGTGTGTGTGTGTGTGTGTGTGTGTGTGTGTGTCTCTGTATTTCTATATCTTGTTTTAACTTTTTTAAGTTTAGGAGCCGGAGGTTGAGGGCGGGGCGTGGGGTTGGGAGGGTGGATGGGATGGAGGAAGTTGCATTATTCATTATATTATATTCATTTTATATATTATATTAAGTGCCCATTACACTTTTATTGTATGGTTGCCTTTGTCATGGAAAAATCAATAAAAAGATTTGTCAAATAGTTGGTGGGAACACAGAATCCACGGCCCGCATGGATCAAGGCTGAAACAGATCCTGACAATGTGCACTGCAGGAGGGGGCCAGCCTGCTGATCATCCACACACATCAAGTTCCACCAGGACCTCACACGTCTCTAATGATAATAACTTCAGCCCTATTGCCAGCACAGAGTGGCATTTGTTTTGCTATATCATTCATCTGTTCAGCCATGTTGAGAATCACTGCTTACCCAGTTCTTACTCAGTTAAAGCTTTTGTGCGTAACTTTTTGATATTAACAAACGTCCGTTACATTCAAGCCATTACTAAATGAGTTGCTACAAAGCTAATTAAGACTATCAGCTCCACACCACGCTCTCTGGATTTCTCAGTATGACTATGTTCAGAAGATTGTGGCGTCCGGCGACTTTCCCGCGCAGAAACTCGAGTGAAGATAATGACCTCTTCCGAAGAGTCCATCATGTTTTTTTAATCCTCCGTGTCCTCCTTGGCTACTAGCAACTGTGTGGAGGAGGGCGGTCTGTTTTGTTGTCATTACTTATAATTCCTCATGGGGGCGGCAAAAACAGATTTAACTCCGAAAAAAAACAACAACTTGAAACATATAACACATCTCTCTCAGGAGAGCCCTATCAGCGTAGAACAGCACTGAGCAGAACAGCAATTACAAAATTGGTAAAGGTTGAATCACTGTTGTAGAAACTGGCAATAGAAATGGACATTTAATCACAGGAAAATATTAAGCAGAATTACTTTTTGGCAGGGTGAGGTCGGTTTTAATCGCAGGTTATTACAGACTGCCACCTCTGAAGCTGTTAAACAAAACAGAGACCAAAAAAAAAACGATTAAAAAATGTAAAAAAACATTCAATAAAATAAGTATATCTAAAAACCTGACCCATTGGTTTCATCCTCACACACACAAAACGCTCACAGCCGTGCAGGAAGATGTAGTGTCTTTAGTCTTTGGGAAACTGCCATCACTAAACTGAGTATTTCATGATGTCTAAGAAAGGGGAAAGTAAAACATAAGATTCAGGGGTTATGACAGGGTCAGGCCTAATTCGTAGCTTAACAGACATTTTTGTATCTATTTTTCTGCAATTGACCTGACTCGGTTTGCTCTCTGGTTGTGTCTTTACGGAGGTAGTCATAACTGGAGGACAGCGCTGTCACGTAGTCCAGACACAGGCTTGTTTTACTGCTCATCGGCCTCTGCCAGCTTCTCCGCACACACTGGCGGTGGCTGCTGCAATGCAGAGTGTCAAGACATAAGAGATATAAAGTCACAGTAACTGGCTGCTCGTCATCGTAAATATCAGGAGGGAAATGTCGCTGTTGACTCATAAGCAGTATCAGAGGACCCACGATGTCACAAAGGCCAAAAATTATAAACAGCTCATAAAACGGTGTGTGTGTTTTTTTTTTTCACTGGTCTGACAAATGCTTTATTACGACCGGAAGTGTTTAAGTAAATATAACGCCTGCCCTCTAGCTGCTTAGATTAGGATCTGTTTAACGTTCTTCTCTTTCCTTTTAAAAAGCAACACATATCTGTTAGGGCCATCTGCGTTTCCAGGTCAACCCCACTTTTAAACCTGATTCTTTTTTCGACTTTGCCGCTCGCCCCAGTACATGGAACGTTAATTTATCGTAATCCTTTGAAGAGGGGACCTGGAGGAAGCTCGCCCAGTCAGTGTGTTCCCTTTTGCCGTTTCAAGTCCAAATGATGTGTGGCATGTTTGACATAGGGAATGAAAGGAACAACGCAGGCTGTCAGCTAGGAGAGAGCCAGGGTACAAGGCCACGGCAATCAGGAAAACTTGGTCCGGCACTAGGCATGACCTCAATAAAATACCTCCAGTCCTACTTTTAAAAGCATTAGTCCAGGGCAAATTAAAAAGTAGAGTGCAATTAAAAGAAATCACTGTGTAAATGTTAGCATGTGGAAGTTTTTCTTTTCCCCCCTTCCTCCTAGCTGAACAAAGAATGCCCCAGAGGCAGAGCTGCGCAGCTGCTGAATATTACTACACCCATGTGTTTTAAATAAGACCCCATTATAATCAAAATCATAAAAAAGGTAATGTGGCTCTCTTAAACGTTTAAATTTAAGTTAACCAATGTAGAGTTCAAGCCTTTGTGAGCATTTTTGTAGTTCCTAATTGAATCTTTGGAAGGAACAGATTGAGCAGCCATCAAAGGAGCCATCATTATTTGTAACAAATACAATGCTCTATTGAAAGTACTTAAAGGAAAAGTACATGTGATTACCAGTTCTATTTCTGTAAACATTTTGTGTTTGTCCTTATGACCAGACGATGCATCCAGGGAAATGCCTCTGTTATGCAAGACCGAGAGAAAGAGTTTACAGAGCATGTTGACTGATACAATCAGCTGCAGCACACTGAAAATGTGTGTGATGTTATTAGGTTATTTCCAAAAAACTCAAAACTACATGGACTATGCAGCTGCACACTGGTAACATCAGAATTATGGGATGTCCTAGTGGTCTAGCGGTCTTGTAATGGATTCCTGGGTTCAATACACTAAGAGATAACTGTATTACCAGTTGTATGAATTTATATTTTAACAGATTAAAACAGATAAAAAAATGTATAATTAAGATGTAGTGTCTTTAGTCTTTGGGAAACTGCCATCATTAAACAGAGTATTTTATGGCAGCTAAGAAAGGGGAAAGTAAAACTTAAGATTCAGGGGTTATGACAGGGTCAGACCTTAACAGAAATTCACAGTTGTATTTTTGTTTATTACATTTAAAATTACACAATCTGTGCTCCATCATCTTTTATCCACTTATATTTATATAAGCGACTTTGAGTTCTTGAAAGGCGCTATATAAATCCAATTTATTATTATTATTATCCGCCACAGAGGTTGGTTTTCGGGGATTAAAGGACACGGTGTCGCTTTTTTGACTTGCCGCTTTTTTCGACTTTTGTGACCCTTTATACAATGTTTTTGTTGCTTTTTTCGACCTCTCTGAGGCCTTTCCGATGTTTTTGTTGCTTTTTTCGGCGTTTGTCGCTTTTTTTGACGTTTCTTTTTTTCCAAATGTTCCGTATTTCAAATTGTAGCTACACATAGTTTCCATTTTTTTAATTACGGGGCAGAGTCCAGGTAATGAGCTGCCAGAACTTTTTCTGTTTATTTACAGATTTATTTCTTAGAGTTAGCAATGGCTTTCAGCTTCACTGTGTCTGGGACGGCTGCTCTCGTGCATCCTCGCTCATAGCTCCTCGGAGATCCCTCGGAGATCCAAGCTCCTCGGAGATCCCTCCTCGTCTTTGGGACGGCCTTCACAAAGGAGGGCCAGAACGACTTCTGGTTCAGGCTAGGAGCAAGGCGATATCAAATGAGAGACTTGGGAAGCAGCCGTTGTTGCCTAAACTTAACTAGTTCCATTTCACAACGTTTACTACATGTTTAAACCTGCACTTGTGAAGTTAAATAGAACGGTCGCATGATTACGGTCACATGATTAATCCGCCACCGTGAAGCTGTAAATAGAATGGTCGTATGTGTCGTTTTGAGTCCATTGGAGTTTATCCAGAGCAACTTCCAAATTACTCTAGTAGACTCGGATACAACCGTCCTGTAGAACAAAACCCCCAAAAGAATAGACAAAAAAATATATACACTTCATTAAAACAGCTGACTTACTTAGACAACCTGCAGTAGTCAGAGGAGCTCATTCAAAGTGGATTTGAAGTGAATTAATTTTCAGAGAAACCATAGGACCAATTTGCGGATACATTCGGTGGGGCCTACTGGTCTGCAGAAGTCTGCTGTATGCTCAACCCTTTAGTTAGAAGTCACTGAGGGTGTCGCCTCACACCAGGACAGATGAGTTTCCATGGGAGGAACAAAGATGTCTGGCCAAATCCACTTTTCCCCCTTATTAAAATGGATATTTCCGAGCTGTCAGAGGGTGAAGTCTGGGTTTTCAGAGAGTCTCGCTGACTTCTCGCTGACAGAGGGCTTCCTTTCCCCATAGGTTCAATATCTCCTGTGGCTCTCCCTCCCACCGTGCGGTATAGCGGGTTCCCATTGGGTCCCGAGCCAGTACAGCTCTGGCAAGCTGTTCACTTTTCACTTAGCGGCACACACTAATTTACTGAGACTCTACACTGTTTCAGGTCCGCGGTGCATTTCCCACGTTCCAGCTGAGAAAATATATCATTAGTCCCTCATCGTGTAATGCTTGCCACGTTACGTTATAAAAGCTGGGTGTAAAGCGACATGGATAAAACAGGAGCGATTTCCAGTGTGCCTCATTTTGACTGCCTGCTTGGAATAAGTGGTGGGTGTTAAGAATTTAAAAAGGGGACAAGACGCGGTGTTGAAAAGGCCATTTTGCTTACTAAATACTCCTGGGTGGCTGGAAAACTAAGCATTTCCATTGCAAATGCCTCCAATAACGTATTACAGCCATACGAGTGTAAGCCTTTACGAGCCTGCCTTGAAAGTTAAATGGATTAATTAACTTTCCAGGCAAATTAAGATTCCATGCTAATTGTAGTCTAGGTATGTTTAATGAGATCGAAACAGAAGATGGGTACTGCACAAATAAGTCCCCCCACATATGGTTACGCTCTGCTGTAACGCTCGATAAAAGAATAAAAAGAAGTTTGTTTACCGCTCAGAGGCAAAGACTCCACAGTTAGGCCGACATCCACAGAACTGTCGCAGAGTCCAACCTTTGTGTTGCTCTGTCATTACGCGCCGAGTGTGAGCGAAGACCCTTTTTTTGGCACGAGACCACAGCTTTCTGGGTTCTTCGCTTCACAAACATTTTTACAGGCGTGACAGGCTGCGACCGAGCGGGCCGCAACAGACAGCTCTGTCACCTCAAAACAACCGCCCCGCAGGGCCACACGGGACGGCTAAATATATCGCCTCCCAGGAACTGTTGAGTCTGACCGGCTATCTTGTGGCTTAATTAACTAACACAGGACACAGGCGCAGCAAATTAGAGGCCAGTGGAAGCTCTTTGACTGGATGCTTTGCAGGCTTACCACATGGCGACCACAGTGCAAATGGCCTCTTATATCACTCATTGATGCCATATTGTACACCCAGTCACCCCACTTCATAGGGCTGGGATGACGTGCTTTAGTCCCGATTCGATTCTTTCACGATACGTGGCTGCCGATTCAATTTGCACTGCGATTTTCATTTCCTTCTTTAACAAAACCAAAAGTTGAAAAATACACTTCTAGAGACAATATATCATGGGACATTTCTATGAACTGATAGTTTTTCTAAGAAGAATGCACATCACGTATCATCAGTCAGTCAGTCAGTCAGTCTGACATTTATTTCATTTGTAAAGAAACTGCTTTCGCTCAGTTTTGCTGGAAACGGATATGATGTAGCGCAGCCGTATTAACAAAAAATATTTAGGTAAATCAATAGTAAAAAAAACATTTTTTTTAAAAACTATCGATTCGAAGAATCAATTAAAAGAAAGATAGTCGCAAAAGAAAATGTACCACTTTACATCATTACTCTGTGTTTAGCATTTTACCCAGTGCTCCTACCCGTCCACATTACTTAGAAACCATCTTCTACACCTCCATCCCTCTGTTTCCTTAATCACAAGTGCACAAGCCATTCATGTGGCAGCAATTTGGGCCGGGCCGACACCCAGTGGTGAATGTGCCTGACCCCCTTTCTGCCCCCTTTATCCCCCTGCCACACCCCTCAGGAAAGCCACATCTATGGCAGGAGCCTTCAGGGCCCTTACTGTCGGCCCCAGCCCATTAAAGTCAGGGTTGTGTGTGTTGGCATCTACGAATCAGAAGTATTACAGGTTACAAAATGTTGTTCTGGGCATGTAAGCGACTTCAGCAATGAGCATGGCATAAACACAGTTTCAGAAGCACTATAATCCTATTTAAATACCATTACTGTGCAGTTCCTATAAAAGTCTCTCGCAAGGATCACTGGCGTTTTAATGAAAGTCATAAGCATCCATGTTACCTAGTTAAAACCAGTGTGCCTTTGCAGTGGTATCTGCTATTATTTATATATTTTATCAGGAGTAGTGGAAAAGGATAAAAAGAGCTTACATTAAAGCAAAAATCCATGAATGCATTTATTACATCCTCATATTAGGAAATAGAGTAGCAGTTTCACTTTTTTTTGCATCCACAGTAGCAGAACACAGGTTTTGTTGGTGCAGGGGCTCCTGTTAAATTGTTTCATTGCCACAGAAAAGCAGTGCCCTTTGACTCCGTGCAGAAGACATCATCCGCTTACAAGCTCTCACAATAAAACCCACGCGCGCTGTAATAAGCCCCGCTTTGTTTCGAATACATCCAAGTGAAAACATTTATTGGACTAATTACAATGGTCTCCCATTGGATTTTCTTCCTGTCTTACACATGCTTTGGCAAAGTTCCCAGTATTGTGTCAGAACGTCTCACCAGCCAAGGCTGTGGTTCTAACTGCCATGCATGGAGAGGCGAGGAGAGGAAGGAAGGGAAGGAAACAAGGAATAGTGGATTAACACTGTGGCGGTCGTGTGCTTTCGATGGTCAGAGGCCATACTTGTCATCTTATTTTCAAACAGAAACGCAGATGGAGTTTCTGTCACGGCCTTGTTTTGAGGGAAGATGTAAAGATCGAGGTGCAAAGGAGCATGGGGGATGCTTTATGGGTTTGGTAGCGATTAGTCTGTCGTAAATAAGTCGAGTTAATTCCTAATAGGAACAGCAAATGCATAGGAACGGGGGGGTGAGAACTGGTCAGAGATGATGTTGAGACAGGGACAGACGGGGTCAGTGCAGATAGGTATAGTAACCCTCTGAGGTCATACCTCTTATGTCATATTCAGTATTTCCAGATCAATACAGTGCAGAGACTTATATAGCCTACAAATCTATATCTCTTTTTAACAATATATTTATTGTTTTGCACATAGAAAATATACAGTCACAGGGACAGTAACGTTATGAACATCCCCCTCCCCCCACCCTCAACAGCGTAAACATTCAAGGAAGAAGAAAGAAAAAAAAAAAATGAAAATATATAAAACAAAATCAATGGTGGTCCTATTTATTTTATAAGAGGCATGCCAGCTTCCACAAGCGCCGCCATTCAAATTGAATCATTCATTTCAGTCTGGTCACTTTCCAGGAACTGCATAAAAGTGTCCCATATCTCTGTGAACTTATTTAGTTTCATAAGTTAAACTAACATAAGTTAATTTCTCATTTCTCATAACCACATTCCAGGTGTAGGGCCGTCCATACTTTTCCACCTCAATGCCATCACTCTCCTAGCCTGCAGCAAGGACAGATCTCTCTACATTCTTAGATATTGAAAACAAATACAGTTTTTGCAGTGATGAACCGCACGTTTATTTTACATTCAATTACTTTTTGGACACAAATTATGCATTATATATTATGTAAAACCAATCATTACATCAAAATTGAATGTAAATATGTTTTTTTTTTATTTTGAACGTGAGAAATGTAACACTGAATTCATCGGTAACTTACTGGTTTTATCTGGCAAATTGTTACTTACATAAAATACACATTTTTATGTGTATTCAAGGAATATATTAAGTCTCAAACTCAAACTTAGACACAAAAAAACTGTCAAAGTGTACGGTGAACTTTTAAAAATTATGTATTTTGTTTTGTCCCTTATTGTTATTTTATATAATTGTTTATTCATCCCCTTCTACATAGATTCTTTGTTAACACTATTTTTGTGGTCATATTATTGTTTCTCTGGATCAGTATTTTGATTAGGTTACGTGTCTGAAATGTATATTTGAATGTTTTTTCAATAAAGTTGTGAAAAAAACACTGCAGACTTACTTTTTTTTTGTTTAGAAGCAGAACAACGTGCCGTTTCAACGAGGTCTTCCATGCGATTGTAGGCCATCCAGAAGCTTCTTAATACATCATGGAATTGCAGTGTCTTTGCACAATAAATCCATAATTATGAATCCATAAATCAAGTTACGTAATGTTCGATATTTCAGCATCATTTCAAGATAGCTTTGTTCTGATTG